>NW_007150143.1:117246-175516 GCF_000164805.1 Carlito syrichta | reverse complement strand
TTGTAGAGATGCAGTCTCGCTGCCCAGGCAGATCTCGAACCCGCAGGCTCAGGCAATTCACTCACCTCAGCCTCCCAAAGGCATAGGATTACAGGTTGAGCCACCAAGCCCGGCTCTATTTTTCTTTTTAAAGAATCACCTTTTCAACTTGTTGATCCTTTGTATTATTTATTTGGTCTCTATTCCATTAAGTTTCAAATTTATTTTATAATTTCCATTCTTCTACTAGATTTGGGATTGAATTGTTTTTGTCTTTCCAGCTCCCTTTAGAGCAACGTTAGACTATTTATTTGAGATCTTTCTGTTTTCTTGATGTGTGTATGTGTGTGCATATGCATGTGCAGTGTTATAAACCTTCTTCTCAGCACTGTTTTCAGGGTATCCTATAGGATTTGGTAGACTGTGTTTTCATTTTGAGAAACCTTTTTATATCTATCTTGATTTCTGTGTTAAACTAAAAGTCATTCAGAAGCACGTTTTTTTTATTTTTTCATCTTTTAAAAATTTATTTATTTATTAATTATAGAGTCATGGGGCACAATTGAAGAGATTTGCTACTTAAGTAGGCTGCATGCAGGTGACGTTTTGGCTTCTAACTGGCCCTCACTCACCTTGGTAGTGGACCCACTACCCTTTGTGTTATCATGTGACACCACCCTCCCCTTGCCCTCCCTTTCTCCTCTAGCAGTGCCCAGCGACTGCCATTCTCTCACTTGTGCTAATATGACTAATGCTCAAGACCCATTTATGAGTGAGAACATGCAGTATTCAGTTCATTGTTTCTGATAGTTCACTTAGCATTATGGTCACCAACTCCATCCAATTTGCTGTGAAGTCCATGATTTTGTTCTTCTTTATGTCTGTGTAATAGTCCATTATGTATATGTATATATACCATATTTTCCTTATCCATTTTGATGGGCAGAAATGTTGGTTCCATGTTTTTACTATTGTGAATAGTGCTACAATAAATATACGTGTGCGGGTATCTTTTTGGTAGAGCAATATATGTTCCTCCAGGTATATTCCCAGGAAAGGAATTGCTGGATTATATGGAAGGTCAATTTTTAGTTCTTTTAGGAATTGCCACACTGCTTTCCATAGAGGTTGAACTAGCTTGCATTCCCACCAAGAGTGTAGCAGCATTCCCTTTTCTCAGAATCTGTTGTTTTTTGACTTAATGATAGCCATCCTTACCATAGTTAGGTGGTATCTCCTGTCAAATTATTGTTACGAAGCTGCTTTAGGCCGGGCTTGGTGGCTCAGTCTGTAATCGCAGCATTTTGGGAGGCCAAGGTGAGAGGATGGACTGAGCCTGTGGGTTCGAGACCCACCCGGGCAATTAGGCGAGACCTCATCTCTACAATAAATCAAAAACTAGCTGAGCGTGGCTACTTGGAAGGCAAAGGTGGAAGGATTGCCGGAGCCCAGCAAGCTGAGCCTGCGATGGCTGGGAGCGTACCACTGCACTCCAGTCTGGGCGACAGAGTGAGACTCCAACTCAAAACAAACAAACAAACAAACAAAAAGGAAGCTGCTTTGCATTGTAGTTGTGTGGTTTATTTGTATGATCTGTAAATTCTGTACTTAAGCTTTTGTGATGGGTGGAGCTATTCTTTCATTTCTATTTTCTTAAGGATCTTCTGAAGTGCTGGTCTGAAGATGGCATGTTCTCTGAGAGATTGCATGTCTGAGAAGGATTGTAATTCTCCTTCATTAATGAGTCTTAGCTAGGCAGAAATGGAAATTTTTAGCTGGAATGTCTTTTCTTTAAGAATGTTAAAGATAGTCCCCAGTCAGTTCTAGTTGTAAGGTTTCTTCTGAAAGGTCTACTGTAATTATGCTAGGTCATCTCTGGTAGGGGTTCTGACCCTACTCTCTAGCTGCTTTTAGGATTTTTCTTTCAGGCTCAACTTTCTCATGTAATACCTTGCAGGAGTTCTCTGAATTACTTGTGTCTGCATGGCCTCCTCTCTAGCAAGACAGGAAGTTTTCTTGAATGACATCTTTGAGGACTTGTTCCAGGAAGTTTGCATTTTCTCTTTCTCTCTCAGGGATACCATTTTGCCATAGATTTAGTCTCTTTACTTACTCCCAGACTTCTCATAGGCTTTGTTCATTTTGCTAATTCTTTTATTCTTATTTTTTTTCAGAATGAGTTGATTCAGTGACTTGATCTTCAAGCTCTGAGATTATTTTCTCTGCCTGGTCAGTTCTACTGTTAAAGCTTGCTATCGTACTTTGAAATTCCAAGAAATAATTCTTAATTTCTAGAAGTTTAGTTTGGTTCTTTCTTTGTTTTTTTGTTTTTTGTTTTTTGAGTTGGAGTCTCACTCTGTTGCCCAGACTGGAGTGCAGTGGCTGCTCCCGGCCACCGCAGCCTCGACCTGCTGGGCTCCGGAGATCCTTCCACCTCAGGCTTCCAAGTAGCCGGAATTACAGGCATGCGCTACCACGCCCGGCTGATTTTTTGATTTATTGCAGAGATGAGGTCTCGCTGCCCAGGCGGGTCTCGAACCCACGGGCTCAGGCAATCCACTCACCTCAGCCTCCCATAGTTTGGTTCTTTCTTAGAATGGCAAAGTAAGCTTTCATTTTCTGTATTGTTTTCATGGCCTGATTAATTTGCCTGTCCACTTTTTCCTGAATCTCTTTGAGTCTTTTTGCTATCCATAGTCTGAATTCTGTGTCTGTTATCAGAGACAGGGCTTTCTGGATGGGCTCCATTGCTTGAGATCTAAGAAGCAACTTTTTTGGTATTGGATCATTAAGGCTTTGGAGATTGCTTGTGTGTGTGTGTGTATGTGTGTGTGTGTGTGTGTGTGTGTGTGTGTGTGTTTCTACTGGTTCTTCCTCATTAGTGAGGGCAGTCTTTTCTCTTTATTTTTTGTTTTGTTTTTTTTTATTTGATAAAAATTGCTATTATTGGGGTGACAGTTTGTGTTGTTTTCTTTTTTTCTTTCTTTCTTTTTTTTTTTTTTGAGTTGGAGTCTCACTCTGTCACCCAGACTGGAGTGCAGTGGCCACTCCCAGTCACCGCAGCCTCGACCTGCTGGGCTCTGGCGATCCTTCCACCCCAGCCTTCCGAGTAGCTGGAACTACAGGCTCTTGCTACCACACCCGGCTTATTCTTTGATTTATGGTAGAGATGAGGTCTCGCCTGCCCAGGCGAGTCTCGAACCCGCGGGCTCAGGCAATCCACTCACCTCAGCCTCCCAAAGGTGCGGGATTACAGGCTGAGCCGCGGAGCCCGGCTGTGCTGTTTTCTTACTTGACTTCCCTTCTCTGTTGTTTTCTTACTTGACCTCCCTTCTCTGACTTGCCTGTGGTAGGGGGCAGCAGTGAACAGGATGGTAGGGACTGGGAGGAGAAACATCTGACATTGCTTTATTGGTGCTGTCTGATAGGGATGGAACAAGTACTTTCTTCCGGCTGAGAACTTTTCCCTCCCTCTAGTGCAAGCATCAATGGCCATGGCTAGCTGGTAGATTCTGCACCTCCCTTTCCATCCTATATATCTTATTAGGAGTATTGACTGATGGCCAGGGGAGGTCCCATGCCTCTACTCCAGCACAGAGGTTCTGGGGATATGAATTGCCCTCTCTGTCTAGGTGAATCAAGTCATTTTAGACAGGGGTAGATGGGAGGCCACTTCCTTGTTGAGAGATACCTCCTCAGTTCACAGTTTGGCAGAGTTGTTACCACTGTGCTGTTCAGTGATACACTACTTCTTAGTTCCCACCCTACTTCATGAAATGGGCAACTGCAGTGATGGTGGGCCCCTGAGGGCAAGCTGCCCCCACAGTCCTGAACTGGGACTGCAACAGGTGCAAGTGTTGCTGGAGAAACATCCCTAAAGTAGGCACAGTGTCTTTGATGAAGGCCAGAGATGGAGGGAGGGAGGGAACACTTACATGGTGCCGATCACCCCCATGGAGTGAACCTTATAGAACTTGTTTGTTGGAGGGGGTTGGTGGCTGTTGGCACCAGGACTTACCATGAGCTGGAGTCATCCAGTCCACATTTGGGTTCTGTTGGTGTGTTTGTCCCAGTGAACCTGTCCCAATTCTCGGCAGCCTCCTGCACCCAGCTGGTGCAGGTGGGGTCTTGGGAGAGGACCTTGGCTGTCTTTCCCTTGACTAGGATTGCAGAGGCTCGCAAGAGGTGTGTAAACAAGTTCTCCCTTAGACTCACAGCTTCCTTCTTCAAGTGCATTCTTCTGATCTTGAGTCACAGACACTCTGCGGGTGGTTAGGGCTTGAGCAGTCTGTTCTTCACTTCCTCAGGATAATTATTAATAAACCCCAGGCTGGGATTCAAGCTGACCCCCAAAGCAACAATTTCACTCCTTTCAAGCTTCTTTGCTGAGAACAGCAGTCATTTGCTGTCTCCAGGTGGCCATCTTGGTTTACTCCCTTGGTAGAAGGAATCTTAGTTTATTGCCTGTAATTTCATGCTTGAAAACATGCCTCCTTCTATTACTACCTTCTATTTGTTTATTCCTGAGATTCAAACTACAGGCATCAGATAGTTTACTATTTGTCAGTAGAACTTTTGTTAAAAACCATGATCCTTGGAAGGCTGAGGCGGAAGGATCGCCAGAGCCCAGCAGGTCGAGGCTGCGGTGGCCGGGAGTGGCCACTGCACTCCAGTCTGGGCGACAGAGTGAGACTCCAACTCAAAACAAACAAACAAACAAAAAACCAAAAACCATGATCCAAACTTTTTTTTAAAGATAAGGAAATGAAGAAGTTGAAATTCTGTACCCCAATCACACACCAGGTAAGTGAACCTGTAGATCGCAAATCATTGCACTTCACACTTTACTACACTGAGGTACATTAGATTTAATGCTGTGTCATTTACAGAACATTTTCATTTGGGACAAAGATAATTATTTTTTGTATGAATGGTTATGTGTGCTCATAAGTTTAGAGCAAAGTTCAGGAACTCTACACACATTGGATTTAAATAAGTGTCTCTTTTTTATTTAATTTAATAAAATAAAATTTAATTTTTTATTTAATTTAATAAAATAAAATAAATTTAATTTAATTTATCTTTTATTATAAAGATGTGGGATACAATTCAGGTTTAGGTATTCAAACTTTGATTATGCAGGTTGTTGATGAGACATGCCTTTCCCTCCCCTGGCAGTTTCCCCCAACTGCCAATCCCACCCCCAATCCCCTGACAGTTTCCTACTACTGCCAATCCCTTTCTTATAGTATTACAATTGTTCAAGGCTTGCTTATGAGTGAGAACATATGGTACTCTTTTCTTTCTTTCTGTGATAGATCATTGAGTATGATTGATTCTAAATCCATTCGAGTTACTGCAAAGTCCATATGTTTGTCCTTCTTTATGGCTGCATAATATTCCACTATGTATATGACCCACATATTTTTTAATCCAGTTCAGCTAAATATCCACCTATTGAACAAGCAAAGGAATGAAAGGATGACAATAACAGGGGAATTGTTTTATTGCTGAAAATCAGATAAGGGAGCTATTTATATATGAGAAGTTTCAAGGAGTTCTTTCTAAATATTATAAACATGTTAGCAAATTGAAGAAAAGTACCAATTCCAGTGTCAATTCTCTTCTGAAAAGGCATCACAGAATCATGAATATGTAGAAGCAATCTTAGGACAAATCAACCATCACCACCTCATTTATAAGGGCAAGGGCTGTAAGCAAGGATGGACCTTATGGAAGATATGAAACAACCCTCTTCAAGTACCCCTTTGCCAATTAAGAGTCATAATACCAACAAACACCTACCCTGAAAGCTCCAGAATGCACAGAGCTATCATGAGCAAATCACCATCTGTACAGATGGCTGCATTTCTGGTAACAGCCTCAGAAGGAAGGCCAGATAGAACCATCAAATAACTGGAATGGAGGCTAAGCAAAAAATACATCTGAATACAGAAAGCTGAACTAGAGTTCAGTGGCTTTACCAAAAGAAGAAAGATATCATAGAACTATAATTTTTTTCAGAGTCTTCTCAAAGTGCCTACCCCTTCTCCATACTTTGCTCCATCATTAGTTTTTATATTTTATATATTTTAAATATATATTTCATCCTGGTGTACAGTTTAAGATCTGAGAAGGTGATTTCAACATAAACCTAATATATATTGATTTTACACAAGAAATTTCTACTCACATTTTTCTCTTTATGGGAAAAACCAACTGATGTCTGAAAAGCTGAGAGTCTATACTGTCCATTGATATCAAGATCAGAGAAAGACAATCCAGATCTGGTACAGTTGCTCGATTATGTCAACACAGACCTAAAATTTTTCTGTCTTCTTGTTCTGCTAGCCTTAGTGTGTAGCTTTTTTCTTCATGATTGCAAGGTGGCCACTGTATCACCTGGCTTCACATCTGAAACTCAGGCAGGAATATACAAAGGCCATATCCAAGGGCCATTCTGATTTAGTATATGAGTATGCTTACATACATACTTAGTATGTTCATATAACAAGTTTGCTGCAAGTTCTCCCCATAACATTTGTTTGCATTGACCAAATACCTGCCATATAGAAAGTGCGGATTAAAACTACAATGAGATATCATTTTACAGTAGTCGGGATGGCCATTATTCAAAAATCAAAAGACAATAGATGTTAGCATGGATGTGGTGAAAAAGGGATGATTATACACTGTTAATGAGAATGCAAATATATATATATATATAAATGTAAATACTATTCATTCATAAAAAGGAATGAAATAATGTCTTTTGCAGCAAACTGGATGGAATTGGAGACCATTATCATAAGTGATGTAACACAGGAACAGAAAATGGAATACTATATGTTCTTACTTATAAGTGGGAGCCACACTATGGATATATACAGTCATATATACAGTATAATGGACACTGGAGACTCAGAAGGGTGAGAGAAGAAAGAGGGAAAGAGATGAAAAATTACCTATTGGATACAATGTGCACTAATGAATGTGATGTGTACACATAAAGCTCAGACTTTTTCACCACTATAAAATGCATCCATATAACCAAAAACCATTTGTAGCCCTAAATCTATTGAAATAAAAAAAAACAAGAAGTGGGGAAAGAAGTAAGAGAATGCACTAACCTCCCCTTCTCCTCAGGAGATTTCTGTGCCTGTGGTACTCTGAAGTTGTGGGAGTGAAGACATTTTAGGTTACATGAGGTTTGGAGCATTGAGATTACACTGAACTGGACTCTTCATTACCTGAAAGTCACTAGAGAACTTTTTTGTTACCTGAGAATGACCAGACTAGTTATGAAACATTTTTTCTCTAAGGAAAGGGAAGGAATAAACTGATGGAAGAAGTTTAACAGGAAATGGTGAGAAATAATCAAAGAGCTTCCTCCAGTCACTAAAGAGACCAGGGTCAATCAATAAACAGGCTATATAAAGTTATAAAACATAATTTAAGTGTCATAAATAATTCTTGGAAAAGATGCACAAGAAAAAAAACTCTGACTTAAATGTAATCAATTTGATTTTAAATACCCAAAAAGTTTTTTTTAACAAATGCTTCAAAATTTATTTAAAATACTATCATGACCATGACATTAAAATCTGACAAAGATAATAGACAAATAAAACCAAAGACCAATTTAATGAATATAAGTGCAAAAACTTGAATAAAAACTTAAAAGCTGAAATCTAGCAAGATTGTAAATCAATAAAATATTATAATGAAGTTTGTTTCTATTCAGAAATGCAAGGATACTAATTTGTAAATTTATTAATATATTTTTCACATTAATCATTGACAAGAAAAATCATACTACTACTACCTCCTTGGTTATTGAAATAAATTGTCTTTTTCTAAAAAATAAAGCTTATTGAACTATTATCTATCTACAATAAAATACAACTTTGTATAATTTGTTGAGTTTTGACAAATTTATACACACATGTAGCCACCACAATCAAGATATAGAACTTTTGTATTATCCCCAAAGTGTCTTTGTGCTACCAAATTTCATCATGGTCTTGTCACTCTTAATAATCTTTCCCATTTTATCTAGTGCCTGCCCCAGGCAAGCAGATTAAATAGGTTTTTTTTATAGTTTTTTATAGATGGAATGATACAATATGTATTCTTTCTATCTGGCTTATTTTGTTCACATTCATCCATGTCATAGCAGGTGTCAGTAGCTCATTGTTTTTATTGCTGAATAGTATTCTATTGCATTGAGGTGAGGATCAATATTTGTATTATTTATAGTTTTTGGCTTTTATCAACAAAGCTGCTATAATCATTTATGCACAAGTTTATGTGTGGGCATATGTTTTAATTTTCCTGGATAAAAATATAAGTGTGGAGTTGCTGAGTCATAGCAAATGTATGTATAACGTGATAAGAAATTTTAAAACTGCTTCCAGAAGTTTAATATGTATATGTATATGATATAGACATATACTTTCATGATGTGTATATGTCAGAATGTCCCATGTCTCAGACTTTGAAGTCTTCATACACAAAATGATCTCATACAACACAATGGTTTTAAGTTCCATGTGTAAATGGGTGAATTCCAAACTTACATCTCTAACCTCAAATCCCCCTGATCTCATATTTGTATATTCAAGTGTCTACATCTCCACTTGAATGTTTAATTGGAAACTCACACTTGAAGTGTACAAGGTAGAGTTCTTGATTTCTTACTAATTCTAACCTCAATTCTATTTTAGAATTCCGCATCTGCATATATAGCTATGTCATTAACTCAGTTGTTCAGGCCCCAAACTTAGGAATTATACTTTACTGTACTCTTTATCCTCTTTTTCTCATAATTTAGTACCAACTCATGATTCTGCTTTCAAAATATATCCCCAGTCTGTACACTTCCTACAACCTCAGACACAACCACCTTAGTCATAGCTAACATCATCACCTCTTGGCTAGCCTATTATAAGGTTTGTCATGTCATTTTTTTAAATTAAAATTATTTATTGTTTCCCATTTTCACACATAGTAACAGCTAAAATTTTAGAAGGTTTTACATATTCTGCCACCCTCATTGCTTCTCTGACGTCATCTCCTACAATTCTTCCTCTTGCTCACTCCACACAGGCACTCCTTCCTGTTCCTTGAAAATGTCAGACTTATTTTTGCTTCAGGGCAGCACTTTTTATGTTCAATTTTTCTCTATCTGGGGCATTGTTTACCCAGATCTAGATCTTTCATAGCTTACTCCCTAACTTTCGCAAATCTATTCTCAAATGTCACCTTATCAAATCATCTTTCCTGAAATACCCTATTTAAAAGTGTAACTTTTCTCTGCTGTCATTGCTCCATGTCCTCTTTCTCTCTTCATTTTTCTTCATAACACTTATCACCATATGATAAATTGAAGGTTTTGTTTGATCATTGTCTTTCTTTGCTATGAGGGTAGAGTAATCGTCTGTCTTGTTCTGTAGGTGAAGATATATTCCCAATGTGAGGAACAGTGTGTGTCATAGATTATATGCTAAATAAATATGTATTGAATGAAGGAATGAGTGAACCATTATTTTTAAATGACATAATCAACATGAAAATAAAAAAGAATAGTCAATAAATTGTTAAAACAGTAAAACCATAATTATTAAAGTTAAATAAATAATATGTATAACCTGAATCAACATTTTGTATATTCTATGACTCAGAAACTTTAATTGCATAATTTCAATCTTAGGAAATAGGCATAAAAATGAAAAAAAAGATTTTTCTACAAAGATGTTTATCACAGATTAACAAAAAACTGAAGACAGCGTAAGTGTCCAACCATAAGCAAGTGGTTAAATAGTGTGGTTCATTTATATATAGAAGTGTATTCAGGTGAAAAAAAAATCAAATTCTGTAAAACAAACTCATATGACATATACTAAAATGTTCACAAAAGTATGTAAGGATACTTATTTTCTATTTGTTTTTGCTTTTCCATATTTTAATAAGTATTAATACATTACTATTCATCCCAATTAATAAAGAATATTTTTAAATGACTGATTTCATTAGGTCAGATATATGATTTTGGGGAAGAATAAATGGTTTATCAATTTATTTACTCATTCAATGAATCATTACTGAGCTCATACTCTGTGCCAAGGACAATGCTATGTAAGGCAGTTAAAACTGAACGAAATCAACAAGTTCTTATCCTTATAAAGTGCCATTCTGCAAAGGAAGACAATAATTAAATATACAGCATAATGTCAGGTACCATGAAGATAATAAAGTAAGGTAAGGTAATTGGAAATATTTTAGAAACGGTAGGTGGAAAAGCCTACTCTGAGAAATTACAGTGTGAGCAAAGATCAGACTGAAGTGAGATAGCAAACTATGCAAAGATCCAGAGGAAAAACTTTTTTTTGTCTTAATAACAGCAATTAGATGACATTGGTGAAAATAGTGGAATGTAGACTTTTGAAAACTCCTCTGTAAAAGCAATTTAAAAAAACCTAGTAAAAATTGTGAGAATAAATTTTTTGAGACCTCTGGGAATTAAACATTGCAAAAATTCAGGAGGATTTATCTTTTTTTTAAAAAACTGACTCTTGGTAAAGATAGCAAGCTTTGTAACGTTTTAAATTACCCTATTCCCAAATCCCTCTTCCATGCTCCACATTAACCTAAAAATTCAACAACCTGCAACCGGAATGAAAACCAGCAGTTTGGCAGCAACTGGAAGGGACAGAATAGAGTTGGAACCGTGTTAAAGCTCCATTCTCATACTCTGAACCACTTTGCTAAACTGTGGAGGGCCTAAGCTCTAAATATTAACCTCCCATATGACTCTGCAATCCCCCTACTGGGAATATACCCTGAAGAACTCAAATCACTCTATAAAAAAGATACCTGCACACGTATGTTTATTGCAGCATTGTTCACAATAGCAAGAACCTGGAATCAACCATGCTGTCCATCAAAAGAGGACTGGATTAAAAAAAATTGGTACATATACATGATGGAATACGCAGCCATAAAAAAGAACAAAATCATGAATTTCGAAGCAACCTGGATGGAACTAGCATCTATAATACTGAGTGATCTGTCACAGAAACAAAGATCTGAGTATCACATGTTCTCACTCATATAGTAGACCCTGAACATCCAATGTAATACTATAAGAAAATGACTGGCAGTAGTGGGAAACTATGGGGGGGAGAGGGAGATGGGATTAACGGTAGTAAATATCTGTCTGGGGATGGGGAGACACCTCTTATCAACAAGGGTGCCTGAATGAAGCATATTTGTATACCTAACCCTTAACTGTACCCCACAATATCATAATAAAAATATTGATTATAAAAAAAAAGAAAAAAAGAAAACCAAATAAACAAATACAGCTCCATTCTCAGAGGTATTCCCACTTAATCCGGTGGTTTCCTGAAAGACACCACTCTCAAGGCTTGTATTTATTTGACCTGACTGAAAATGAATTCTAAAGTTGACTACCTTTTCTAGGAGGTATTTGTTGAAGACAATTATAGCAGTTATTGAAAATCATGTCTGTCCGAGGCAGTGGCTAACATCTGGAGCAAATAATAGGCTAATCAAAAGCTTAAAGGAAAACTGGAGAATGAGATGTCCATACAGGATTTTGAAAAGTTCTGATATTTTATTTGAAATCTAGAAGTCCATGCACATGTGTAGGGCTGTGTGTAATCCCAGGGCTGCATGATCAGGAAAAATCAGATACGTCCCTAAACACTCATCTTAGATTAAACTTATGGCTCTTCACAAGCAGGAAGTGAAGAATAAGGTAGAGTTGTCAACTACCTGCTTGAGTGTAAAAGGCATGCACTAACATGGAAACAGAGAGTTTTGGCTAATACTGGAGACTCACTAGCTCCAAGCACTTAGAAAATATCTGTCCAATCATTAGTTGGCCACTAAGGTAACTATGCCCTCAGTGGCCACACACACAAAATAATTTGCTTATGATAAACACAAAACTTAGAAAATTCATTCTGAAAGGTCACTAAACAAACAGCAAATATAATAAATCACAAGGAGGGGGTGGAATCTGATTTCCATCGGGGAAAAATTATATAAAATGCCTAGTTTTCAACAAAAAAACATGAGACATACAAACAAAAAAGTTATCCCAGCCCATAAACAGGAGGAAATCTAGTTAATTGAAAATGTCCTTGAAGAAACACAGATGCTGAACTTTAGTAGATTTTGAACCTTAAATATGCTCAAAAGCTAAAGGAAAACATAGGTAAAGATCAAGAGAAAACCAAGAGGCTAATGTATCACCAAATAGAGAACATCAATAAAGAGACAAGAATTATTAAAAAGGATCAAGGTAGAAATTATACCATTGAAAAGTACAATAACACTATAAACACCTAGATATCATAAACATTTATAGATCAATTCACTCAATCACAGCAAAATACACGTTCTTCTCTAGTCTATATGGAATTTCTCCAGGATGAGCCATATGTTAGGCTAGTATACAATTATAAATAAATATAAAATTATTGAAATAATATAAAGTGCATTTTCCAACTATAATAAAGTGAAATTAGCAATCAATAACAGGAGATTTAAGAAACTTATATTTATGTGGATTTTATATAACACAACCCTGAATAACCAATGGATCAAATAAGAAATGAAAAGAGAAATTATAAAATATTTTGAAATAAATGAAAATATGAAACAATATAACAAAATTTATTAGATGCACCTAAAGCAGTGCTTAGAGAGAAATGTTTAACTGTAAATACCTACAATAAAAAATAAGGATCTCAAATCAATAACATAAACTTCTACCTTACTACTTGGAAAAGGAGAGCAAATTAAACCTAAAGCAAGCCAAAGGAGAAAAATTATAAATGTTCAAGGAGAAAAGACCAAAATAGAGAAATAATGGTGAAAATCAATAAAACCAAAGGCTGGGTCTGGAAAAAATAACAAAATTGGCAAATATTCAGGTAGATTGATCAGAACTAAGATAGAGTTGATACATAAAGAGATAGAGATAGAGATAGATAAAAATAGAGGAAATACCTCTACTGATCTTCCAGAAATAAACAGTATTATAAGGGAATACTGAGAACAATGGTATAGTGAAAAGTTAGGAATATAAGTGGTCATTGTACCGATATATTTGGACCTCCCTTTGCTCCCCACTTCGCCTGGTTTGAGATCAGGTATGCTTATTGATGTTGTATGCCTTCCTCATCTTTCCCCTGGCAGTTTCCCACTACTACCACCCCTTTCTTGTAGCATTATGATAAAAGTTCAGGGTCTGCTTACGAGTGAAGGCTTGTGACACTCAGTTCTTTGTTTCTGTGATAGATCACCGAGTATCATAGACTCTAAATCCATCCACGTTGCAGCAAAGTCCTTAATTTTGTCCTTCTTTATGGTTGTACAATATTCCATTGTGTATACGTACTACGTTTTATGTATGCATTTATTTATATATTTATTATTTTAAGCATGTGGGGTATAATTCAGGAGTAGATATACAAATGGTCATTGTATAGGAAAAGTTTGGGTCTCACTTTGGTCCCCACTTCGCCTTTTTGATATCAGGTACCTTTATTGATGAAGTGTGCCCCCTTTCCTTCCCTGGCAATTTCCCACTACTGCCAATACCTTTATTATAGTATTACTATAAAAATTGCAATAATTCTTCAGGGTCCACTTATGAGTACATGTGGTATTCAGTTCTTTGTTTCTGTGATAGATTACTGAATATGATAGACTCTAAATCCATCCAAGTTGTTGGGAAGTCAATAATTTTTCCATCTTTATGGCTGTGTAATATTCCATTGTGTACATGTACCACATTTTCTTTATCCAGTCCAGTTTTGATGGACAGCACGGTTGGTTCCATGTTTTTACTATGGTAAATAATGTTGCGTGTGCAGGAATCTCTTTTGTAGAGTGATTTGAGTTTTCCCGGGTATATTCACAGAAAGGGGATTGCTGGGTCATATGGAAGGTTGATTTTTATATCTTTTAGAAATAACCACATGGTTTTCCACAAAGGTTGTATTAGTTTTCACTCCCACCAGCAGTGGATAAGCCCTCTCTTTCCCTGACAGCCTCTCCAGCATCTGTTGTTTTTTGAGTTGTTGATGATTGTCATCCTGACTGGAGTTTGGTGGTAGCTCAGTGTGGTTTTAATCTTCACTTCTCTGATGATTAGTGAGACAGAACATTTTTCATGTATTTGTTGGCTGCTTGAGTGTCTTCTCCTGAGAAGTGTCTACAAGAACTCTTAAAATTGAACATTAAAATGTCAAATAACCCAATTTAAAAGTGGGCAAAATATTTGAATGAGCACCTCTCCAAAGAAGAATACAAGTGGTCAATAAGCACTTAAAAAGATGGTCAGCATCATTAATAATTAATAAAATACAAATTAAAACCACAATGTGCTATATCATACTTGTCCACTAGGATGAATGCAATAAAAAGGGCAGACTAGACACTTACTAGTGTTGGTGAGTATTTGGACAAACTGGAGCCCTTCTGTAGCACTAGTTTGAAAAGGAAAATGATACAGCAGCTTTGGAAAATGATCTAGCAGTTCCTCAAAAAATTAAACATAAGGTTGATATGACACAGTAATCCTATTCTAGGTTTAAGATAATTGAAAAGACATGTCTACACAAAAACTTGTACAGGAATGTTCATTGAAGCATTATTTAACAACCTAAATTGAAAATAATTCAAATATCTATCAACTAATGATGAATAAATAAGGTGTGATATATCCATACAATGGAATATTATTTGACATTAAAATGAAATAACATACAAATAGATGCTACAACATGCATGAGACTTGAAACTACTATGCATATCAAATAAGCCACACAAAATAACATAGAATACAACTCCATTTTTGTGAAATATTCAGAATATGCAAATCTGTGAAAGTAGAAAGTAGATTAATCATTGCTAAAGGATCAAGGGAGAAAGCAATGAGGTGTTTCTACTAATGAAAATAGGGTTTCTTTATTGGGTGATAAAATATTTTGGAATTAGTGGTGATTGTTGCACGATCTCATGAATATACTAAAATCACTGAATTGTACACTTTAAGGGTGTTTTGTTGTAGATTTAAACATATTTCTAAGTATTTTTAAACTTTTTTCTAAGTTTCTTATTTCTAAGTTTAAAATAACAACGATTACCTCCAGGTGAAAATAAAGTTTGATGTATTTGAGCAACAAGAAAACCAGTGTGTCCAGAGCGGAATGAGCAAGTCATAAACCTGTAAGAATTGAGTTTGGTGAAGTAGGTAGGAGCAAAGTCATGCTTAGAATTTGGACCATGGTCTGGAGTTTACTTTTAATTATTTGCAATGGGAGGCTTTTGGAATGCACAAGGGAAGAGCAATACGAGCTATGGTTGTGTCTTTAAAAGCGCATGTAGGATTGAAATCCACTTGTAAAAAATAAAAAATAAAATTGGATCCTCATCTTATTCTCTATAAAAATTAACACAAAATAGATTAAAGACCTAGATGTAAAACCCATAACTTTATGACTCTTAGAAGAAAACGGGGCAAAAATCTTCATGAAATTATATTTGGTGACGATTTCTTGGATATGACACCAAAGCACAGGCAAACAAGTAAAAATAGACAAATAAGACTACATTAAACTTAAAAACTTCTGTACATCAAATGACACAACCAATAGAGCATAAAGGCAACCTATGGGAGAAAATATTTGCAAATTATATATCTGATAAGTAGTTGATATCTAGACTATATAAAGAACTATAATTCAAAAATAAACAAGAAAAAAAAACCCTATAACCTGATTAAAATGGGCAAAGGACTTGAACAGACATTTCTTTAGAGATTATATTCAAATGGTCAACCAGCATATGGAAAGAGACACAAAACAAATCATCACAGACATGAAGATCAAAACCCCAATGAGGCATTACCACATATTCATTAGAATGTCTACTATTTAAAAAAATGAACAAATGTTGGAAAGAGTATGGGAAAGTTAGAACCCTTATCCACTGTTGATAGGATTATAAAATGGTGCAGGAGTTATGGAAAACCCTATGGATGGTTCTCAAAAAATTAAACATAGAACTACCATATGATTCAACAATCCCACTTCTACTTACATTTCCAAAAGAATTGAAAGCAGTGCCTTGAAAAAATATTTGCACATTTATGTTTATTGTAGTACTATTTACAATAGTCAAAAGGTGGAAGCAACTTCAATTTACTCGGCAGATGAATGAATTAAAAAATTGATATACACATACAACTGAATATTATTTAGCCTTTAAAAAGGGTATTATTTCACATTCTACTACATGAATCAATCTTAGGAGCATCATATTAAGTAAAATAAGTCAAACACAAAATGACAAGTGCTTTACTATTCCACTTTCCACTTATATGAGCTATCTAAAGTTATCAAACTTGAGAAGGCAGATTTTTTTTTTTTTGAGTTGGAGTCTCACTCTGTCGCCCAGACTGGAGTGCAGTGGCTGCTCCCGGCCACCGCAGCCTCGACCTGCTGGACTCCGGCGAACCTTCTGCCTCAGCCTTCCAAGTAGCCGGAATTAAAGGCATGCGCTACCACACCCGGCTGATTTTTTGATTTATTGTAGAGATGAGGTCTTGCTGCCCAGGCGGGTCTCGAACCTGTGGGCTCAGGCAATCCACTCACCTCAGCCTCCCAAAGGCGCGGGATTACAGGCTGAGCCTCCGAGCCGGGCAAGAAGGCAGAATTTGAATGACGCTTTCCAGAGGCTGGGGGAAGGGGAAATGGAAGGTTGCTGTTCAATGGCTATAAAGTTTGAGTCATGCAAGATGAAAAATTCCTAAAAACATTTGTACAACATTGTGCTTATAGTTAGCAATACTATAAGGCACACTTAAGATTTTGTTAACAGAGTACAATAAAAAGATACAGTTTTTACATGGTACAAAATGGATGAATCACATGTTATGATTTGGATGAAACCTAAGAATATTATGCCAAGTGAAATATAGCAAGTCACAAAAAGGCACATAATGTATGTTATTATTTGAAAATGTTCCCCAAATAGTATGTGTTGGAAACTTAATCCCCAGTGCAAGAGATCACCTTTAAGAGGTGATTAGGTCATGAGGGTTATGCTGGAGTAGATTTGTTATAGAGGAAATGGATTCCTTATAAAAGGAGTACAGCTCACCTTTGCACTCTTTTTTTTCACCCTTTCTTTTCCCTTCCCATAGCAAGAAGGCCCACATAAAATATCGACCCCTCATTCTTGGAATTCTAATCATTCAGAATTGTGAATCAAATAAATGTTTTGTTCATTATAAATTACCCACTCTGTGGTATTCTGTTAGAGTAGCACAAAATGGACAAAGACACTGTGATTTCAATTATATAAGGTATCTGAAGAAGCCAACTTCATAGAAACATAAGACTACGTGGTGGTTAAGAGGTATCGAGGGAAGGAGGAAAAGGGTAACTGCTGTTTAATAGGTACAGAGTTTCAGATTTGTGAGATAAAAATTTCTGGAGATCGGCTTCATGACAATGCAAATATATGTAATACTATTAAATTATACACTTACAAAGGATTAGGATTTGGTAAATATTGTGAGTGTGTGTGTGTGTGTGTGTGTGTGTGTGTGTGTGTGTGTGTGTGTCTGTGTGC
The DNA here is from genome assembly GCF_000164805.1 of Carlito syrichta. Lineage (NCBI taxonomy): Eukaryota > Metazoa > Chordata > Mammalia > Primates > Tarsiidae > Carlito > Carlito syrichta. Next base: position 157,861 of record NW_007150143.1, on the reverse strand, counting down.
ATTTACCACACAAATACACAAAAAACTCATATAGGGTTTAAAAAATGAAAACAAAAACTCAGTTCCAAGGCTATGATAGTGGATTAGGTTAAATATATCTAAACACTTTGATCATATACACCTAACAGTAAAAAAACAAAAAAGTGAGCCTCATAATACATGTATATTTAATTATTTATGGAGTATATACACATTTATCTGTTCTAGTATATGCATCTTATATATAATATTTAATACATGCTTCATATGAAAAATACACAATAAAAGATTAGGGAAAAGTATTGACTAAATTTCTAATATTTTCCTTTCATGATCCAATAGGTCATCTTGGGCAGATTTTGAGGTCTGTAATTCCACTTTGGAATCACTAATATAGACAAAATGTGATATGGCATTGTCCACAATGCTAACAATAGAAGTGGTGAGTATGGATTTAATTTAGCATGTGTTTGAAAATGGTGTATACTGAATTTGATGAAAAATTGGGCTAAGCAAAATTGGCTTTATGGTGGTTATGTTTAATGAGGTGGGGAAGATTGTGTAAATCAGTTTTGTGGGTAGAAAAAAATGGTCTTTTTTGGATGTTTTAAGATTTAGATTCTTGTTAGATGTAAGTCTAGATAATACAATGTACAAAAGAGAAGAAAGTATAGTAGTAAATTCTTGTAGACTCCAACATTTAAAGATTGGACATAAAAGAGGAAAAACAAACAAAAGAGGTTGATAAGGAAAAATGAGTGAAGTATTAGGAAAACTAAAAACTATAGGGTCTTAAAAATCAAGAAAATAAAGTGTTTCCAGAAGCAAAATATGATTACCCATGTTAAATGCTGGTGTTAAATAATATAAGGCCTTAATATAAGGACTGGGAATGGGTCATTTGATTTGGCAAGGTGAAAGTTGTTCTAATGCAGTGAAAAAAGTATAAACCTTATAGTCCTTATACTGAAAAAAATGATGATAATACATATATAAATTATACTTTTAGGAGTCTAGCACAAAATGATATGTCATATGTTAAGCCAACCTCAAATCCAGGAATCAATGCCACTTGGCCATGATATAAAAATCTTTTTGATGTGATGTCAGGTTCAGTTTGCCATTGGCTATGGTGTATAACTACTTTGATGTATTGTTAGATTCAGTTTGCTATTATTTTATTGAGAGTTTTTGTATCTATGTTTACAAGAGATATTGCCCTGTCGTTTTCTTTTCTTGTGGTGTCTTCATGAGGAGATCCCATACTATTTTTCATAGTGGTTACATCATTTTGCAATCCCCCAACAGTGAACAATGGTTCCAATTTATCTGCATTCTCACCAATATTTAATTATTTTCTTTATTTTTAAAAACAGTAGCCATCTGTTATAGTTTTTGAATGCTTGTGTTTCTCCAAAATTCTGGTTGAAACTTAATCCTCAATGAATGACATTGGTGCTCTTATAAAGGACGTTCTAATGAGCTTTAAAGTTCCCTTTCCCCTGTGTTCATTCTGCCATGTGATGACACAGTGTACTTTCCTTTTAAAGGACACAACCACAAGGCAAAATTTTGGAAGAAGAAAGCAAGACTTTATCAGACTCTGAATCTGCCTACATCTTGATTTTGAACTTTCCAGCCTCCAGAGCTGTGAAAAATAAATGTCTATTATTTATAAATTACCCAATTTTTACTATTTTGTTACAGCAGCACACATTGACTAGCTCACTATACTTAGAGTGTGAAGTTAGCTGGAAAGGGAGGCAGAGGAAAATGGTTGTAGCTAGAGGAGTATGCTCAGCAATCTCTAAATTACTCTTCCATGATTCTCTACCTCCTAGTATTCACACTACTGTAAAATCCTCTTCTCTTGAGTTCTGGCTAAATTTAATGATTTACTCCTAAGAATAGAATGTGGCAGAAAGAGTAAGGTGTCACTTTTGAGTTTAATTTATTAAAAGAATGTAGATTCTTTTTTGATTTATCTTTTTTTCTGTTTCTCTCTGTCTGAACGCTAGTGCTGGGGGGAACAAGCTGCCATGTAGTGAGCAACTCTGTGGAGAATGAGTGTGAAGTGGTGTGTTGAGAAACTAAGACCCTCCACCCAGTAGCCCACCAAAAACCGAGGCCAGACAACAGCCTTGTGAGTGAACATGGAAGTGAATCTAGCTCCAGGAGCGTTACAATTGCAGCCTTGGCTGGTAGATTGTGTAGTCTCACGAGAAAACCTGAGCTAGAGCCGCTATCTAAGCTATCCCCAACTTCCTGACCCACACAAACTGTGAGACATCATACATTGTTTTTAACTGCTAAGTTTTGGAGAATTTTTTATACAGGAATAGATAACTAATATAGGGATAAAGGAATGAGGTGAGTGGTTGTGAAATGAGTTTCTTTTCTTAATTAGAGATATAGCATATTTGGCTTTTCTGTTTGTCATGGATCATTCTCATTAGCATAAAATGCTGTAGCAAAAAGGGATGATAGCAGTCATTCTTACATAGGGATACTTGCTAGATGCAAGTGTGAAGCAGAGTGTGCACAATGGAGTTGCTTTAGTAGAGTTGGAGGTGGGAGGATTTGGAAATTCTCTTTGGATTACTTCTATGGTTTTCAGTAAAGGAAGGGATGTCACCACCTAAGAATGAGAAGAGACAGTAAAATTACATTAGTAATATGTATTATTTGATGACAACTTACAGTAAAGACAGTTCATAGAATTTGAGAATAATAAACTTATTGCCAATAAAAAGTAACTATGATTTTTGTCAACTGTAGGAAAAAATGCTTACTCAAGCCTTTAGACATCCCATTCCTTTCCCTAAATTTACATAAAGATGTAACAAATATAAACTTTGCCACAACCAAATAGAATGGCTACAGAAACTATTGAGAAGTTTTCTTTTCAGAATCTATCTGTGAGGACCATATACACAGTCAAATGGTACGCCCAAAACTATGCATTAGAGGTTGTTATAGGTAACTTGGGCCTCCACATTATGAAGGCAAATACTGGGACTGGGGTTAGGATTCTATGAGATAAGCAAATCTGGGTCCACTTTTTTCTACTCATGGTTATTTGAACTAAGGCATCTTCAGCCAAAGTAAATCAGAATTGGAGAACAGGAATTGACTGGATACTCAGCTAAGCATTATCAAAGATTACAAAATAATGAGAGAATTGGAAATCTACAAATAAAAGCATAAAAGCAAAATTTCAATGAAGTTCCAAATATAATAAGGCTTGGAATTCAGTGAATATTTTACTGTGAAACTTTTATTTTGAAGCTTGTGAAGGGCAAGCTTCAAAATTTAAAATGTGATATGCTTTGATGCCCAAACTCTAAACACTGTTGCTGAAAAGTTTACTATGATATTAACTTTTACTTTACCAGTGTTGGCAGGAAACATTTCAGATATGATTTCACATATTTTGAAGAAAGTTTGAAATAGATGAAAATTCCAGAATAATCACAATAACAGCAGCTGAACTGAATTACGTACATTAACCTAAACTTTAATCTCTCTCCTAAACTAAATCAGAGAACAAGCCCCAATGACTGATAGATCTTCTAACTCCATCTCACATTTAACTTTTCCTTTTATATGTGGTTCACCTGAAAATATATTGTGTAAAGTATATTTAAAGCTTAATATGTAGATAATGGGCATAATTTCTGTAAAGATTATTTTGGTCTCAAAAACTGGTGAAAGGACTATCTTTATAGAAGGTAATGGTGTGCTCTCAGATCACCATGGTCAAGCAGATCTCTAAAGCCCCACAGATCTTTGATTCATCTTTCCTTTGGCATTTATTGCATCATGTCTTGTTTTGAAGTTATTTGTAAGCACGGTTCATAAACTTAGAGCTCCTTGAAGGCATATATTATCTCATATTCATCATCAAATATGATAGTCATTAAAGCTATTCACTAAATTCTTCTGATTCTCCTTGTAGTTGTGGTAGGAGGTAGGTGACACTTTTCTTTCCCTTGAAGTTAAGTCTAGCTTTGTCACTTGTTGATAAATTAAATGTGAGTGAAAAGAATGTTTGTAATTTTCACTTAAAAGTTTTAAAACCCAATATATGATCCATCACATTCTTTTTTTCTGCCTCAGCAATTATCAAAGCATAGAGGTGGAGCTCCTCTCTGTATGGATCTGAGTGAGACTGAGATGCAGAATATTCCCCCAAACCAACACGCAAAAGCCATTTAGTATGAATGAAAAAGTGCATTTTGTGTTTTAATCCTCTCATATCTGGAGATTGTTTAGCATAATTAAGCTTATTCTGGCCAATACATTGTACAATTACTAGCACAGTATCTCATAGACACAATTGCACTAAAGGATTTTCAGATTTTAGAATGAGTTTTATTCTCTGAAAAGTCTTTTAGCTCAATGACATGGGTTACTTTCAGTGTGGTAGCCTATGTACTTCTATGACTCCAAGTTAACCGTGAGTACCACAACATTTTTATGAAGAGGACACTGGAGTTCTTTCATATCCAGTTTTTTCTGCCACTAAGGAATAATTTAAATCAACATGATTTTCTGGACACCTGCTTTCATCACTACAACTACAGAGTTCTATGACATCAGGTTTGAAAAATACCACAGGGAACTTCAACACTCCTGCTTCACTCTACAGATGATAAAGAAAATGATCATTACACAGATGACTCATGACCAAAGACGGAAAAATTTAAAACTGTAGTTAGCAGTAGAAAAGTGATTAAATATTAGTGGGTGAGATACTTACAACCTAGTGGGCAAATAAAAAAATACAAAAACAGAAAAAATTAAAAGACTGATACAGGCTATTTATGCAGTGGGAACCTGTAAAAGGAAGGGATCTCTATCTATCTATCTATCTATCTATCTATCTATCTATCTATCTATCTATCTATCTATCTATCTATCATTGATCTATGGTAGCTATGGTCATGTCAATAACATTATACAAAATTGTTTCATAGCACTTGGGGGAAAGAAATGGTACATTTCATATTTTTTTGTAAAAATCAAATTAATACCAGTTTAGCCATTAGAACTAAAATTAGTGAGTTATTCAACTTCAGTCATTATCTTGTATTCCACATATCACTTTGTTTGCATAAAATTGCTGTAACTCATATAATCCAAGAAATCTGAAGAACGCTTTCTTTTTTTAATTTATTTTATTTTTTTATTTTTTTGAGTTAGAGTCTCACTCTGTCTCCCAGACTGGAGTGCAGTGGCCACTCCTGGCCACCGCAACCTCGACCTGCTGGGCTCCAGTGATCCTTCTGCCTCAGCCTTCAGAATAGCTGGAATTACAGGCATGCGCTACCACGCCCGGTTGATTTTTTGATTTATTGTAGAGATGAGGTCTCGCCAAGTTGCCCAGGCGGGTCTCGAACCCGCGGGCTCAGGCAATCTACTCACCTCAGCCTCCCAAAGCACGGGATTTCAGGCTGAGCCACCGAGCCCGGCTTATTTTATTTTTTAAAATTTATTTATTTATTATAAAGATGTGGGGTACAATTAAGGGTATGTAAACATTGATCATGCAGGTACCCTTGTTGATGAGGTATGTCCCTCCCTCCCCTAGCAGTTTCCCTCAACTACCAGTCCCACCCCCTCCCCTGACAGTTTTCCACTACTGCCAATCACTTTCTTATAGCATTATAATTGCTCAAGTTCCATTTATGAGTGAGAACATACGGAACTCTGTTGTTTGTTTCTGTGATAAATCATTGATTATGATCAATTCCAAATCCATCCAAGGTGCTGCAAAATCCATATATTTGTCCTTCTTTATGGCTGCATGATATTCCATTGTGTATATGTGACACATTTTTTTTTATCCAGTCCAGCTTGGATGGGCAACATGGTTGGTTCCATGTCTTTACTATTGTGAATGGAGTTGCAACAAACATAAGTGTGCAGGTATCTTTTTTGTAGAATAATTTGAGTTCCCCTGGGTATATTCCCAGTAGGGGAATTGCTGGGTCATATGGAAGGTCAATTTCTAGTTCTTTCAGAAATTGCCACACTGTCTTCTAAAGTGGTTGTACTAATCTGCATTCCCACCAGCAGTGTAGAAGCATTCCTTTTTCTCCACATACTTGCCAGCATCTGTTGTTATTTGTTTTATTAATGATGGTCATTTTTACAGGGGTTATGTGGTATCTCAGTGTGGTTTTGATTTGCATTTCTCTGATGATGAGTGAGGCTGAGCACTTTTTCATGGGTCTGTTGGCTGCCCGTATATCTTCTTTTGAGACGTGTCTATTCAGGTCTTGAAGAGAACCTATTCAGTAAGTGGTGCTGGGAAAACTGGCTTACCACATGCAGAAGATTGAAACAGGACCCCTACCTATCACCACACACAAAAATTAACTCTAAATGGATCAAAGACCTAAGTGTAAAACCTCAAAGTGTAAGAATCTTAAGCGCAAGAGACATCCTTATGGAAATTGAAACTGGGAACCAATTCCTATTCAGAACCCTAAAGACCAATACCTTAAGAAATAAGATAGACAAGTGGGGCCTCATCAAACGAATGAGCTTCTGCAAAGCAAAAGAAACCATCAAGAGAGAATAGAGACAGCCCACAGAATGGGAAGAAAATATTTACCAACTGTATATCTGACAAAGACCTAACATCTAGGATCTACAAGGAATTCAAATGTGCTGAAAGGATAGAAAGCTTTCTAGCTGTTAATCCAATGTGGCCACTGAGAAAATATTTAAATCATATGATTCATTCAAATACTGCCAGTTTTCTGAATCACAGCCCTCTGAGATAAATTTGGTCCCTGAAATGTTCACTACCCCTTTTAAGCCAGTGATGTTTAGAGGTCAGTCCCATAAAAAATCTTTACAACTCCTACATTTGTATGTAACAATGCCACATATTCCCAAATTTCAAATAACCCACATATCTTGCATTCCTTTAGTATTTAGAAATCCAACTCTGAAACACCTATTCTCCTCAAACGGTCTAGACTTACATCTATGTGAAGCAAGAGATATCTGAAAACAAGGTCAACAAAATGTGAAGCATTAAAATCATCATAGAAAAATTACATCAAGAAAATTATATCTATTCATTGAGTACATGCTAGGGGAAACCGTTACTAATCATGAAAAGTGTATAAATCTACAGAAGTTGAATCTATCTAGAAAAATATAAAATGCCAAAACTATCACAAAATTTGAAAACTAGATTAAAATAGTCTCATTAAATATATAAAATGATAATAAAAAAGCCTCCCATCAAATAAGCACCAGGCCCACATGTTTTTTTTTTATAACTGAGTTTTACTGACTTTCAAAGAATAGTTAAACCTTATGTTTTATAAAATTTGCATGTAAACTCATGTTGTAAGGGTCCCATAACCCTCCTTGATAGCAAAGGAAGTTAAGTATATTAGAATAAAAAAATTAGGTGTAAAGACTATTGATATAAAAATTATTCATATAGTATTAGGTAGCGAACATAATTGTATAAGAAAAAATAATGCATCACGACAAACTAAGGTCCACCCTGGATATAAAGAAATAGTTCAGTGCCAGAAAAACTTTGCCAATTCAATTTCCACTTTAATAGACCAATAAGAGAATCTCTTTATAGTAAAATTACTTACAAAACTAAGAATATAATGAAACTTTCCTAACCTCATAAATGTATCTACTAAAAATGTATAGCAAGCACATTTTTAAATAGATAAATTATGCATACATTTTCCATAAAGTCAAAATCTAGACAAAAATGCTGACTGTCACTACTGTTTCACTATTGCATTCGTTCTGATATAATGTAAATTTTAAAAACACAATTTTGTTCCAACATGATTGATATATAGAAACAATTTAAGTATAACATGCATTTTGTGTTTTCTTATGTGTAATTTTTTCATGAGAAGCAGAAGGTGAACACAGGAAACCACACCCAATTGAACTGAAACACATAAGAGTACCCCAAACATATATTCATGTTCATTTTCTTCTACACACTTGCATGCACACACACTTCAAATGTTTGCCAACTCCCTCAATTACCATATTTTCACGAGCCCCTGTTATTCACATCTGAAATTACAACTTTTCACCTTGTTTCAGATAACCCTTCTCTTACGACTCCTCAAAAACTTACAATCTGCAACCCTTGCATTGTCTGTGCCCACAAACTTACTTCAGATCTTTTATTAAGGTAAAGTTCACATTTATTGAAGTATTTATTTCTTAACCATTTAACATACAAAACTCTTAATACCATTTTTATGAGGTTCTTGTTTTTTTAATGTGTAATCAGCAAAGTTTTTGAGATGCTAACCCTATTTTTCATAACCCCTGCATTTTTCACTGGTTGATTTTCCATAACATAGTGCTTTTAAGGAATTTATATTCTCTGTTATATCAGAAAATACTGTATTAGAGGTCCTGGTCAATGCATTAGAAAAGTGAATAAAATAAAATATATTAATACTAATGAGAGAAGTGATAAGGCTACTATTATTTGCAGGTGATATGACAAGTTTCATAGGAAGCAGAAAAGAATTCCCAACCCATTAGAACTAACTGAGAGTTCAGAAAACTTGCTGAACACAAGTCAACATAAAAAATACAAATTTTCTAGATAAATAATAATCTATTAAGCCATAATAGAAAATAAGCTACAATTTACAATAGCACATTATATAGAATTTAAAACTTAATTTAACCAAAATAACACAATTCCTCATGAAGATATTGTGAATGCTTATAAAGAACTTTATAGAATACTTGATTAAATAGAAATATATTACATGTTGTCATATAAATTTCTACTCATGGTAATCTATAGGTATGAAAAATTATAACAAAATTCTAGTATTAATTTGAAATAAATTAAGCAAACAGATTCAAAATATATAGAAAAAAAGTAAATGCTCAGAAATAGCTAGCACAATCCTAAAAGAGAAGACCAAATGAATCTGCCCTACCAGGTTTGAAACCATATTACAAAGTTATATTACAAATTTAAGATAGATTATTTAATAAATAGAATGAGAAAAACTGATCTACTATATTGAGAAAATGAAATAAGATATGTACTTCTTATCATGTGAAGAAATTAACTTTAGATGAAATGCAAACCTGTAAATTTATTAGAAGAAAATATAAGAAAAGTTCCATTGTTGTTGGATCTTATGATTTGATTTGATTTTAAAGATATGGGATACAATTCAGGATTAGGTAGATAAGTGGTCAAGAAGATTTTTTTTAAAAGAAAGATAAAATAAACACAAAATGCTATGGAAAAAAAAGCTACATTTAATCCCATCAAAATCCAAAGCTCTGTTTATTGAAAGATGCCATAGACAAAGAATTATGACAGATTTATCAGGGTAAGATCATTTGCAATGTCAAAAATACAAACAAATTAATACATGGAACAGTGGTTTTTCAATTCTATCAGATCAAATGTTTCCTCTTAAATGTTTTGTAGTCAACCATTGTTATTCTGAAATAATTTTTTTAGATAATATAAACTACCAAAAAATCATTATATAATAGAAAAGGATCAATTCAGCAATATAATATAATAATTGTAAATATATATGCCCCAACATTGATACACATAGATATTAAAACAAATATTATTAGAATTAAAGGGAAAGATAGATCCCAGTACAGTAATACCTGGAGACCTCAACATCCCCGTTTCATCAATGAACAGGTCATTCAGATGGAAATCAACAAAGAATTTTCTGATTTAATTTTCACCATGGAGCAAATGAACCTAATAGACATTTATAAACTTTTCGGCCAACAGTTGCAGAATACACATTCTCCTCAGTACATGGACCATTTTCCAGGGTAGACTACATGTTAGGACACAAAACAAGTTTTTAAAAATTCATAAAAAGAGAAAATCATATAAAGTATTTTACCTCACCACAGTGGAATAAGACTAGAAATCAATAACAAGAGGAAAACAAGATTAAAAAACCATTGGGTCAATTACAAAATTAAGAAAAAATAATCACACCCCTAAGCATTTATTGAAACAGATGAAAATGGAAACACATACCAAAACCTATGGAAGATAGAAAAAACAGTACTAAAAGGAAGGTTTATTGCAATAAGCACTTACATCAGAAGTGTAGAGAAACTTCAAATAAACCTCATGATGCATCTTAAAGAACTAAGAGAATAAGAACAAATCAAGCCCCGAATTAGTAGACTAAAAGAAATAAAAATTAAAGCAAAATGAATGAAATTGAGACTGAAAAAGTATAAAATGTGAACGTTGGCTTTTCGAAAAGATAAACAAAATTAGCAAACCTTTAGCCAGATAATTAATAAAAGAGAGAGAATACACAGATAAAGTTAAAGATGAAAAAGGAGATGTTGAAATTGCTACTGCAGAAATTCAAAGAATTATTAGAATATTAAAAGTAACTACATGCCAATAAATTGGAAAACCTATAAGAAATGGATACATTTCTAGACACATACAACCTATAAAGATTGGACAATAAAGAATTCCAAAACCTGAATAAACTAAGAACAAGTAATGAGATTGAAGCAGTAATAAGACGTTCCTCATCAAAGAAAATCTCAGGACCCTATGGATTCACTGCTAAATTCTACCTCAAATGTAAATAACTAGTATTAATTCTAATTAATTGAATTCAAAGAAGCAAGGAGAGAATACGTCCAAACTTATTCTAGGAGTCTAGTATCACCTTGATACCCAAACAAAGACACAACAGAAAAAGAAAACTGCATACCAATATTTTTGATGAACATAGATGCAAAAATCTTCAGCAAAATACTATCAAACCAAATTCAGTTACACACTGAAAAAATACTTCTTCGTGATCAAGCAGGATTCACCTCAGGGATGCAATGATGATTCAACATAGGCAAATCAATAAATATGATGCATCATGTCAACAGAATGAAGGACAAAAAACATGTGATCACTTCAATAGATGCCAAAAGAACATTTGATAAAATTCACTATCCCTTCATAATAAAAATCCTTAAAAAACTGGGCATATAAAAATATACCTCAACATGATAAACACCATATACAACAAACCCACGGCTAGTATAGTACTGAATGAAAAAAAATTGAAAGCCTTTGCTCTAAGATCCGGAACAAAACAAGGATGCCCAGTGTCATCACTTTTATTCAACATAGTATTAGAATTTCTAGCCAAAGCAATTAGTGAGAAAAATAAATAAAGGACATTCAAATTAGAAACAAAATAAATCAAAACATTTTTGTTTGCAGATTATATGATCTTACATTTAAAACATATAAAGACTCACCAAGACACTACTAGAACTGATAAACAAATTCAGTAAAGTTGCAAGATACAAAGTCTACATACAAAAATCAGTGACATTTCTATATGCCAACAGTGAACTATTAAAAAAAAAAACCAAGAAATCAATCCCACTTAGAATAGCTACAGATAAAATAAATTACCCGGGAATAAACTTAACTAAATAAGTGAAAGACCTCTACAGTAAAAACTATAAAACACTGAGGAAAGAAATTTAAGAAGGCACAAAAAAGGAAAGATAGTCCATGTTTATGGATCTGAAGAATGAATATTGCTAAAAGGTCCATACTACTCAAAGGATATAGATTCATTGCAATACAGATTCAAAGAAATCCCTATCAAAATATCAATGACATTCTTCATAGAAGTAGAAAGCAAAACAAAACAAAACCAAACAATCTAGAATTTATATGGAACAATAGAAGACCCAGAATAACCAAAGCAATCCTGAGGAGGAAAAAAAGCTGGAGATATTACATTACTTGACTTCAAATTATACTACAAAGCTACAGTAACCAAAATAACCTGGTAACAGCATAAAAATAGACACACGAATCAATGAAACAGAATAGGAAATCCAGAATAAATCCACATATTTATAGTAAGCTCATTTCCACAAATGTATAATAACATATATTGTTGAAAGCACAGTCTCTTCCATAAATGGTATTGAGAAAACTAGATATCCATATACAATGGAATGAAACTAGATTCCTATCCTTAACTATATAAAAACCAGCTAAAAATGGATTAAAGACTTAAAGTTAAGACTTAAAACTATAAAACTACTAGAAGAAAACATTGGGGAAACACTCCAGGACATTGGTCTGAGCAAAATTTTTTGAGTAAGACCTCAAAAGCACAAGCAGCAAAAGGATAAATGGACAAATTGAATCACATCAAGCTAAAAAGCTGCACAGCAAAGAAATATTCAACAAAACGAAGAAACAACCCATAGAATGGAAGAAAATATTTGAAAATTACTAATCTGACAAGGGATTAATGACCATTATAGAACAGGAGCTCAAACAACTCAATAAAAAATCTAATTAATAATGACTAAAGATTGGAACAGATATTTTTCAGAAGAAGACATAAAATGGCCTACAGGTACATGAAAAAATCTTCAACATAGCTATTCATCAGAGAAATGCAAATTAAAACTACAATGAGATATCATCTCATCCCCACTTAAAATGACTTTTATTCAAAAGACAGGCAATATTAAATGCTGGTCAGGAGGTAGAGAAAAGGGAACACTTGTATATTATTGATAGAAATACAAATTAGTATAGCCACTATGGTTAACGGTATGAATGTTCCTCAAAAAACTAAAATTATAATCACCATATGATTTAGCATTCCCACTGCTGGATACATATCCAAAAGAAAAGAACTCAGTATATTAAAGAGACATCTGCACTACCATATTTGTTGCAGCACTATTCACAATAACCAATATATGGAATCAAATTAAGTACTCATTAATGAAATAATTTTTAATATGTGGTACACATATACAATAAATATTATTCATTCATAAGAAAAGAATGAAATATTTTCATTTGAAACAACATGGATAGAACTGGAGGACATTATGTGAGGTGAAATAAGCTAGGTGCAGAAAGGCAAATATCACTTGTTCTCACAACTGCACTCATGGAGATGAGATAAGATTGACGGTTACCTGAGGTCTGGAAGTATTGTTTGGGCATGGTGATCTAAAGGGGATGGCTAATGGGTACCAAAATACAGTTTGCTAGACAAAATAATATTTAGTGTTCAGTAGTATAATAGGGAGAATATGGTTAACAATAATTTATTGTATATTGCAAAATAACTGAAAGTGTAGAACTGGAATGTTTCTGACACAAATAAATGATAAATGCTCGAGGTGAAGGGTAGATACCCCAATTATCCTGATTTGATTATTACACATTATATGCTTGTATCAAAATAGCACATGTACTCCATAAGTATGTACATCTATGCTGCATCTATTATAATTTAAAACAGAAATACAAAAATAAAATACATTTAAATAGCTTATTAAAAATAAAATAATAATTATAATGCCTCAATTAGTATATCAGAAAGAATGAAAGGGAAATAGTGTATGATAATAATAACATAAATGTTTCAAATGTAAATATTAGAACCATAAACTAGAAAACATAAGGAAATAGAAAGATGCTTATATCTACACTTAGAATCTCTAGGCATGGGGCAGATGCAAATATAAACTTTAGATAATATAAAATTAGGTATATTTTATGGGAGTCAGATTCTTGAGCTTCGTTAATATTGGTGACCTGTTTTTCCAAACAAATGTGGATAAAATTATAAATAAAAGGGAGTTGCATTCCTGAACAAAATGAAAGACTATGTTGTATTTAAAATTATCTGGACTCATAACTGACTATGTTTTATACACAAACACATTTGATAACTGCAGGAATATCTGATAAGATATTTGAAAGTCAGAAGGGATAAAAGAGTATTTTGTGTGTAGGATGTCTAATATTCATGCCTAAACTCACTAAAGCCTAATAATACTCTTCAATCGTTGAAACAACTAAACATGCCATCAAAAACTCCCAAAGTGTCCCTAGGAAGAAATGCTATCCCCATCAAGAATAACTAACTTATATGAACAAGAAACTCACACAAATCAACAAGATAAAAACAGGACAATCCCAACTAGTACCCCACATCTTTAAAATGGAAAAAAAGAAGAAAAAGTATAAAATGGGTAAAATTTTTGAAAAGGAATTTCACAGAATAATATGAATGAGGAATAGTGTATGAAGGTATAATCAACCTTATTAGTGATTGGAAATATATAAGGTAAAAAAAGCAATGTAATATTACTTTATACTCATCAGGGAGAACAAATTTTAAAACCTAGATAATATCCGGTGCTAGAAAGGGTAATCCTCAAGTTTGTTTGGGAGAAATGTAAACTGGTGCAGCCAATATGAAATAAATTTTGAAAATTTTAGTGAAAACAGAAATGTGCATTTCCTGGGACTGGCAATTCCACTCCTTAGTATAGAACCCAGAAAAATTCTTGCACAGGCTCACAAAGATATGAAGAAGTGTGCTCGCTGCAGCAGTGTTAGTAATAGGAAAATATTAGAAGCAACTTAAATACTTGCAAGCAGAGGAATGTATGAGGCTGACCCCCCAAAACCCGGAATTATTTTTTAGAGGGTGGGCCCCTTGTAGTACAGGCTTTCCCCGCTAGGTATGTGTTCTGGGAATCCATTGCCATCAGTGTACCAACTTGTGTTTTTATGAGAGGCTGCGTTGAGCTTCAGAATTTTTTGCCTTTTATCGATAATCAATGCATTTGCCCATTTCATGGTGGGTGATTTACAAGCGCACCTGTCCACACCATGCTGAATACTCAGCAGTTTTTGACAAAAACCAACATGAACCTTGTGCCCCACTCCTCTATTTACCCAACTTCACCCCTAACACTTTTTTTGTTTCCTCAATGAAAAAAGTCCTCAAAGAGAAATGTTTTGCCAATGTGGAAGAGGTGAAACAAAAAAATGGAAGAAGTACTAAAAGGCATCAAAATTGTTCAGTTCAAAAACAGTTTTGTGGTGTGAAAAAAGGGTCTCCAAAGGTGTATTGCATGAAACAGAGAATACTTTGAAGGTGACTGAAGTTTAAACATGTAAGATCACACATTTTCAAATAAATTCCAAGTCTTCTTTTGGTCCTCCCTTGTATAAATAAAGTAGGGTTATGCAAAGGATGGAATATTATACAGCAGTAAAAACAAATGAAATTGATTGAGATGTATCTCAATAACATAATGTTGAATGTAAAAAGGGAAAGAATAAGATTTATATTACAATATTATTTGTGTAATATAACATAAATTATACTCGCATATCTAAAGGTATGGAAGTTGATTGAAAAGATCCACACAAAATAGACAAGAGAAAACTCTATGATTATATTAGTCAGGTATTTTTTTCTGGGTAGTACAGTATATCTTGAATGCAAAATTAATCATGACATTTATTTTAACATTGCGTATATTTTCAAAATAAGAGAATGAAAGGTAATTTCCCACTTCCCTTCATTCATCTTTACCCCAGAACAGCTAGTGATTTTTTGTCCTACAGGTCTGGTTTCCTTTGGCTCAAGTAAGTATTCAGAGGCTGTCATTTATTTTGCCTTGTGTATACAAATACAAAGGCTTGGATGCACAGATTTGTATTCACAGTAGTTTTCAGATCATATCACATTATCATTAGACCACTCATGGTCACTTAAAAATATTTTTATTATTATTTTTCCCCAATGCTACTTCTTTGGTCCAAATTTTTTTAGAAAAAAGAAACTGTAGAGTGGAAAAAAATAATTACAAGTAGGCATACACTTAACCCTGCTGATAATCAAGGAAAGGGCATTTTTTTTAAAAAAAGCAATATATGTTCATTTTTGTCTATTAAGTTGTAAAATAATTAAATGATACATGTGAATGTTGGCAACAGTGTGGCAGAATCATTATCCTTGTATGTAGAACATTTTATTGTAAATTGTATAGACCTCTTGGAAAGCAATTTAAAATATGCAATAAAATATTCATACTCTTTGACTAATTAATTCCACTTCTGGGACTTATGCTTAGGAAATTATTCAAAAAATAGTTAACATAATATGGATGAAAATGTTCAATGTAGCATTAACAAAAACAACTATCCTAAATGTCTAATGATTGCGAAATGGGTAAACTATGGTACATTCCTTCTCTAGAAACTTATACATACATTAAAACAATAACTCTATGGACTAGAGAACAGCACCTGAAACTATTTTGGCTTAATATATGTGATTAAATGATGGGGGGAGAGGGTGACAGAGACACGGGGCATAAAAATCATGCAAACATACAAAACATACAAAAATGTTAATAACAGTTTTATTAGCCGGGCTCGGTGACTCATCCTGTAATCCCACGCCTTTGGGAGACTGAGGTGAGTGGATTGCCTGAGCCCGTGGGTTCGAGACCCGCCTGGGCAGCGAGACCTCATCTCTACAATAAATCAAAAAATCAGCCGGGTGTGGTAGCGCATGCTTGTAATTCCTGCTACTTGGAACACTGAGGCGGAAGGATCGCCTGAGCCGAGCAGGTTGAGGCTGCGGTGGCCGGGAGTGGCCACTGCACTCCAGTCTGGGCGACAGAGTGAGACTCCAACTCAAAAAAATAAAAATAGTTTTATTAGGGTGTAAAAGGTATTATATTTATGCATTAAGTAAGGAGTTTCCAAAATACAGAAACATTTGGAAAGACATCTGAACTTGAGGGAACTATATTGTTTCTACGATATTAGAGCTCTAATTTTAAAATTAGGGAACCATTTTCTGGTTGCTCATAAGAATTATCTGAGGCGTTTTTAAAAAAATAATGATGCCAAAGCCCATCTCCAAAGGTTCTGATTAAATTGGTGTAAGGTTGGACTTGAATATCAGGGTTTTGCTTGTGATATTTCTTTTGATTTGTTTTTGTTTTTTTCAGTCTCCCGGATATACTCCTTTATAGTTAGGGTTGAGATCACCAATCTAAACACATTCTGAAAACCCTCTTTCTTACAGAACTTCAGCAGTTAGCACAACTCAGATGATTTTTTTCTTTAAAAGATTATAAGCTTTTCTTTTAGAATACATCTTCTAATGTGACGAAATTTAAGAGAACCCAATTTAACATTTTTTATTCAAATTCCACCCCTCCCCTAAAAATCCCACAAAACAGTACCTTTGTAGGATATAGGTGTTGGGGCTCAACATTAACACATACAAAATAAAAAGATTGAAATATACTAGAAAACCAGCCCAGTATTGGTCCATCTTTTAAATATAATCATAAAAGTATTGCACACTTAGTTTGCCTTACTAGACATTTAGTATCTTGAACAAGGGGGAAGACTCCCCTTTAACTCTGTACTTGTGAATCCACTCTAGAAGACGTCATTATTTTCTGAGTGCCACTTTTTTTTTTTTTGAGTTGGAGTCTCACTCTGTCACCCAGACTGGAGTGCAGTGGCCGCTCCCGGCCACTGCAGCCTCGAACTGCTGGGCTCCGGCGATCCTTCCGCCTCAGCCTTCCAAGTAGCCGGATTACAGGCATGCGCTACCACACCCGGCTGATTTTTTGATTTATTGTAGAGATGAGGTCTCGCTGCCCAGGCGGGTCTCGAACCCACGGGTTCAGGCAATCCACTCACCTCAGCCTCCCAAAGGTGCGGAATTACAGGCTGAGCCACCGAGCCCGGCTACTTTTTAAAAAATTATAAAGTCTTTCTTTATGATACTCAAATTGAAAAGCTTTCTTCCTAATGAATAGTAGATGATACAGTAGAAAAGTGTCTTTCTTCCACTCTTTGATGGGTTCTCTGACAAGGTGATATGTTGAAGTTGCGGCAACTATCTTGTAACCATAAGAGGGAGGCCAAGATAATTGAAGAGAAAACAACTCAGAGTCCAGCCATTATACACTCCAGGAAAAGCCTAGCGATGGCATTCTTATCAAATGAGCTAATAAAGCTGTATTGTTTTAAGTCATGTTTTAGTTGAATACTCTGTTACTTGCAATCTAAATATTCTAAGAAAAAGGGTCCTGGAAGAATTCTGGCTGAATGAACTGCAGAAACTGTGACAAATACACCTGTATAAGAGATACTTGTATAGTTGGGTTGTAGCATAATCAGCTAGCCCTGGGAAAATCTAGATGGTATCTATCAAAATCTATGTATGCCTGTTTATCTATCTATCTGTCTGTCTTTCTTACTACCTACCTGCCCATAATTCAGTAGTTGTAACAGCCGATTTAAGTGACATAAGGGCTCCTTAAACAAAATCATCTGGTTTAATGATCAGGTGAGCTACTTTTAGTGTTAATCCCTGCAGTGTCTTAGCCACATACCCTCTATGTACACGTGCCTTCCAACTACTGCAAATTAATTCATGAGCACCATTTTGCAAGTGGGAAATCAATAATCCTGGGTAAGGTGTCCAAGGTCATATGGCTATGACAGTAAGTGTAAAGATCAAATCTCACTTGGTCTGGGTCCTAAATCCATGGTTTCATTTTTTTTTAAGTGGGGAGTTTTGCTCCGTCACCCAGGCTGGAGTACAGTGGCATGATTATAGTTCAATACAGTCTGAAACTCCTGGGCTCAAGTGATCCTCCCACCTCAGCTTCCTGAGTGGCTGAAACTACAGGCAAATACAACCATGCCTGGTTATTACCATTTTGTTATTTTTTGTAGAGATGGAGTCTGTCTATGCTGCCCATGCTGATGTTAAACTCCTGGGCTCAGGGGATCCTTCCACCTCATACTCCCGAGTCTCTGGAATTGTAGATATGAGCCACTCTACCTGGCCTAAATCCATGTTTTTATTGAACACACTATACTGCTGTCTATATGGAAAGGTAGCCTGATAAGTGTGAAGAGTGACAGATATGACTAATATGTAAGAGAAGAAGGCAAGAGAAGGTTATAAGTTCAGTGCAAACAGAAGTGAATATGATGTGTTTCCTGGAATTTAAAGTATAAGAACACAAAACCTTCTTGATAGGGTCAAATCATTGGGTACAAGACTTACAATTAAGTCCCATAGAAGCAAAGAGGACACAAAAGAGTGAAAACCCCATATTCTTCAACTTTCATGAACTTTGTACTCACCACTAAAATCACCAGTTGAATATGCTAAAATGGGAATGGTAACCCTGCTAATCTCATTCTATCAACTTTAAAAGGCCAATTTTTGGTGAGAAAATGATGTGCTGTTTGCTAGCATTTTGTATACTACCTAGAATTCTCTGACTTCTTGCCTCTTCAAGGCAAAATTTCAAACATTTCAGCAATGATTTCAAAATAATATGATTTCATAACTCTTTCCACAAACTTTAGAAATGTTCATTTGGCTATGCCAAGGCAAAGTTCATTTAAATAATATTGTTAAGTTTATTAATGTAAATAATCAAATACTAACACCAATAATAACAGCTTAACAAGTGAAATGTCTCAGCTGCGTGTAGAAGAAAAGTCATTTTGATAGAAGTCAAAGTATAAAGGTACTGGTCTCTACTGCAAAACTTAGACCGTGAATAATCTGAGAGAAAAGTCATTCAATTCCTCTTACTCTCACTTTTCTCGGATGTAAAGTGAGATGCTAATACCTGTGCTATGAACTTCACAGTGTTATTTTGAGGATCAAATGAAACAACGAATTTGAAATTCCTTTGATAGCATAAAGGCAATCCACAGGAAAAAGGTTTTATTACTCTATCTAAAACATTCAGAAATATCAATTTTGCATTAATTCAGGTTAGTCTCTTCTCTATTTCAAGTAGGCACACATGTAAGCTAGACGAAATCAGATGGAATTGTATATTAATTTGAAGTTACTGTTGCGCTTTTAGGTTAAGCTTACTTTCTGTTGGAGAGATGGGGGAAGGAGATTGGGGTGGCAGTGCTTGTAGAATTGGGGGCATTATTCACATATGGAAAATGAATCTTCCTTAGACAATCATTGAATCCGCAGCAAGTCTATTAGTAACTATTCTCTAAAAGGCTGCAAAGAAAAAGCTAGAGGGGCCCATACCAGAATGACAATATAGTCACATAATTTAAAAAAAAAATTTTTTCATTTTAAAATTTTAGGATACAATTCAGGGTTAGGTATACAAATTTTCATTGTACAGGTACCCTTGTTGATGAATCTTCCCCAGACAGATTCCCACTACTGCCAATCCCACCTCCCTGCCCCTCCACACCCCCACAGTTTCCTGCTACTGTCAATCCTTTTCTAATAGTATTACGATAGTTGTTCAAGGATCACTTATGAATAAGAACATGTGATACTCAGTTCTTTGCTTCTGTGAAAGATCTCTCAGTATTATAGACTCAAATTCCATCCAGGTTGCTGCTAAGTTCATGATTTTGTTGCTCTTTATGGCTGTGTAATATTCCATTGTGTATATGTACCACATTTTAAAAATCCAGTCCGCTGGGCAGCACGGTTGGTTCCATGTTCTTGTTATTGTGAACAATGCTGCAATAAACATACGTTTGCAGGTATCTTTTTTATGGAGTGATTTGATTTCTTTCGGGTATATTTCCAGTAAGGGGATTGCAGGGTCATATGGAAGGTCAATTTTTATAACTTTTAGGAATCGCCACACTGTTTTTCACAGAGGTTGTACTACCAACGGTTTAGAAATGTTCCCTTTCACCACATCTTCTCCAGCATCTGTTATTTTTGGGGTTATTGATGATAGTCATTCTGACTGGAGTTAGGTGGCATCTCAGTGTGGTTTTTGTTGTTGTTGTTGTTGTTTTTTGAATTGGAGTCTCACTCTGTCGCCCAGACTGGAGTGCAGTGGCTGCTCCCGGCCACTGCAGCCTCGACCTGCTGGGCTCTGGTGATCCTTCCACCTCAGCCTTCCAAGTAGCTGGAACTATAGGCATGCGCTACCATGCCTGGCTAATTTTTTGATTTATAGTAGAGATGAGTTCTCACCAAGTTGCCCAGGCAGGTCTTGAACCCGTGGGCTCAGGCAATCCACTCACCTCAGCCTCCCAAGTCGTGGGATTACAGGCTGAGCCACCAAGCCCTCAGTGTAGTTTTAATTTGCATCTCCTTGTTGACTAGTGAGGCTGAACATTTTTTCATGTGTCTGTTGGCTGTTCATATGTCTTCTTTTGAGAGGTGTCTATTCATATCTTTTGCCCACTTTGTAATGGGGCTGTTTGCTTTTTTCTTTTCAACATGCTTGAGTTCCTTGTAGATCCTAGATGTTAGGCCTTTGTCAGATATGGAGTTGGCAAATATTTTTCCCAGTCTGTGGGCTGTCTCCCTGCTCTCTTGATGGTTTCTTTGGCTTTGCAGAAGCTTGTCAGTTTGATGATGTTCCATTTGTCTATCTTATCTCTTATGGCATGGACACTTCGGATTTTGATCAGGAATTGGTTGCCAGTCTCAATTTCCATAAGAGTGACTTCTGCATTTTCTAAGGTTCTTATAGTTTGAGGTTTTATGTTTAGGTCTCTGATCCATTTACAGTTAATTTTTGTGTATGGGGATAGATAGGGGCTCTGTTTCAATCTTCTGCATGTGATCAGCCAGTTTTCCCAACACCATTTACTGAATAGGTTCTCTTCTCCCCAGTGGTTGGTGGTGGAGGCTTTGTCGAAGATGAGTTGGTTGAGAAATTGAGGTGTTGGTACTGGGGTCTGTATCCTGTTCCATTGGTCTATATGCCTGTTCTTGTATCAAAGCCAGGCTGTTTTGATTATTGTAGCTTTATAATAAAGTTTAAAGTATGGGAGTGTGATAGCTTCTGCTTTATTTTTTTTTTTGGCTGAGGATTATTTTGTCTATTTGTGGTCATTTATGTTTCCATATGAATACGTGTATTGTTGTTTCTAGGTCTGAGAAGAATGTTGCTGGTATTTTGATGGGTATTGCATTAAATCTGTAGATTGCCTTAGGTGGAATGGACATCTTCACAATGTTGAGTTTTCCAATCCATGAGCATGGAATATTTTTCCACTTGTTTGTGTCATCTTTGATTTCTTTGAGCAGTGTTTGTTACTTTTCTTTGTAAAGGTCTTTCATATCTCTGGTTAGGAAGATGCCAAGGTATTTCATCCTACTGAAAGTATTCCAGGTGATTCAGAAAGATGGAACTCTCCCCAAATCATTTTATGAACCTAACATCACATTGATATCCAAACCAGGTAAAGATCCAACAAAGAAAGAGAATTACAATTCAATATCCCTGATGAACCTAGATGCAAAAATTCTCAACAAGATCCTAGCAAACCGGATTCAACAACACATATCAACAATCATCCACCATGACCAAGTAGGCTTCATCCGGGGGATGCAAGGCTGGTTCAACATTTGTAAGACCATAAACGTAATTATATCATTAGATGCAGAAAAAACTTTTGATAAAATCCAGCACCCCTTCTTGATAAAAACCCTCAAATATCTAGGCATAGATGGAGCATATCTCAAAATAGTAAGAACCATCTACGAGAAATCCACAGCCAGCATACTACTAAACTGACAGAAATTGGAACCATTTCCCCTGAAAACTCGAACAAGACAAGGATGCCCACTCTCACCTCTCCTGTTCAACATAGTTTTGGAACATCTAGCTAGACCAGAGAAGGGAAGCAATCAGGGTTATCCAAATAGGAAAAGAGGAAATCAAATTATCCCTCTTTGCCAATGACATGATTCTATACCTCGAAATCCAAGAGAATCTGTTACATCTCCTTGTACTGATAAAGGACTTTGGCAAAGTCTCGCTGTATAAAATAAATGTGCAAAAGACAATCACATTTCTATACACCAATAATAAACTAACAGAAACCCAAATAAAAAGCACAATTCCATTCACAATATTCACATAATTTTGCAGGGAATCATGATGATGTCAAATCTGGATGGTCCTTTTCTTTAATTTCACCTCCCATTGGAAGCAGAGACAAACAGATTTCATAAAGCTGAGATGTATCTGCTGCTTAAGTGCCTAACAAGACACTAAATGCCAGAAGGACTTCAGTGAAAAAATTACAAATGTGTTTTTAGTTTCTGCTGCATGTCGTCAAAATTTAGAAAGCACAAGCCATAGAGAATTTGAAGGATTGACAGGTGGACAGCTTTAGCTCATAGGTGGAAGTGGTATGTTTCATCACAAACCAGTTTATTCCTAAGAATGCCATCATTCTCATAACTTGCTCATGTATTTGTATTAGCTGATAACATTGTTCATGGTCAGCCCATTATCCTTTATTAGCATAAATTAATCTCAGTAAAAATTTGCTTGAGTGTAGAATGACTCATCTGTAATGGTGGTGATTTTATACCATTACCAAGTAGGCTTTTGAAAAAAAATCTGAACTAATTTTAAGTATCTAAAGGGATAACAGAAACAGTAGATATTCTAATTTCTTTCTCCTCACCAAAAAGAAATCATTGTTCAGCAAATAAGTACAGAATTCTGCTATTATAGGGTAGCTACAATGGTGTCCTCTGCAGTTTGTATATTGTGCATTTGAGTATCTCATAGAAACACAGAAAGAGTGGCTTTAAGACACTGATGTATGAGTTTTGTCCGTCTCCCCTACTTTCAGGAGGTGAATATCGTCTATCTTCCCTTCTAATTTATTTTCTTAATAAACTAGTTTTCCATCTAAAAAAAAGACACTGGCATATGATTTTAACCTATGTACTTATTATTAATGGAGCTCAGTTTTCTCTACTATAAACAGAGGAGTTAGATTTAGATGATCTCTAAGCTTTCTTCAAACTAACAGAAGAAATACTAGTTTTTAGGATGATTCAGGTTTGTTAATTTTGATAAGAATAATACAAAGACCGTTACTAATCAAACTTCTTAAGGATAGGACAAAACTGAATCCCAGCCCCTCTCCACAGCCACATCAATATTTTTGAATTATAAATTTCACATTTTAAAATTCACCCAGTTTTGAACACAAAACTTAATAATACATAGGCAGGGTAACTCATTCAAGGCATTACAAATATGTACACAATTGAAAAGAGATTTTGAGGTGTCAAACAAAATTACATTAGAAGAAAATTGCATGATCTTTTAAGAGTGCCTAACCTCCCCATCTGCATAAAAGCTATATGCAACTAGATATAACTGATCATACATTTTAATACTGCTCTGGCAGAAAATTTTAAGAATAGTTTTACCAATATGTATGTTAGAATTGGATCTATGTACAGTTTTTTTTTTCTTGTGATGTCCTTAATTTCATTGTGGGTATAATGAAACTTTCAGGGTGATTTTACCCCAAGCACAATAACAACTACATGGTGCTTGAAGTTCCTGAAGACTGAGAAGGCAGCACTGATTTTAGACTCTTCTAAAGACCTCAGAACGATGACTCAGAAATCCAAAACCAAGGTGATCTCTGGCTCTAGAGGTGATCTTTGAAAACAACAAAGCTTGTTGCTCCCAGAGCCCAGGCTCTACCTGTCATATTCCTTCCTTTTGAATCTGAGGTCCTTTGATTCAGAGATCTGGGGTAAATACAAACAAAACAAATTTCCTCAATATGTCTGAAAGCCATGCCCAACTTACTAGGGTGATCATGAAGTGAGATGAATTACTGGTCTTTGTGAATTAATATTACAAAAGCAAAAATGCTCACTTAAGATACCATCACATATATGACAACTGAGTTGCAGATAAACAGAAATAATTTTTCCTGTGTTTAAAGTTTTAAAAATACTTTGACCTAGCATATTTAATGCGGTCTTACACAACTTCTTATAACATCAAGGCACATAAAAAGAGGAAAATATAAAGTGGCAGTGAAAAGTAAGAAAATCTATTGACAGAATCATGAGAAAAATTTCTACTAATTGAGCCAAGAACAAAATTATCAGTAACCTAAAAATGATCCCCCTCCTGCAACAACAACAACAAAAGAAAATGGAGAAGACATATTGTCTCTCATTTGCTACCTCCCCTTTAGCATAGAAACCCCAGAATATGAAAATTGTTGTAAGAGTCTGTTTTGAGTCCGGTGATTTCAAGCTGCCCATAGACTGTTGCCCAATACCAGACCTCTTTATTTAATAAACAAAATAAAATATTATTTATTTTATATCTACAAAATAATTATGTTTTCTTTGTAGATCTTTTGAAAATATAAAAAAAGAAAAGTAATAAGAATAAAGTTTTTATGGAGTACTCTAATTTTTACAAAATATGTGCATGTTATTTATATAATTTTGTAGCTTGTTTTTAAATTTAATATGACAATCCATGTTATCAATGTTTAGAACATGAATGTTTATACATGCATACACAAATATAGAGATAGATCTAGATATTCCATTACTCCATTACATGCATGTGCTGCAATTTTTTTTAAACCAGTCTCTTATTATTGAGCATTAAGTTCTCTTTACTGTTTCCTTCAACTATCAACAATGTTCCATTGAAAATTACCACACTGTTTTCCATAGACGTTGGACTAGTTTGCACTGCCACCAACAGTGTAGAAACGTCCCCTTTTCTCCATACCTGTGCCAGCATCTGATGTTTTTTGATTTATTGATGGTGGCCATCCTTACTGCTGTTAGGTGGTATCTCAATGTGGTTTGATTTGTATTTATCTGATGAGTAGTGAGGCAGAGCATTTTTTCATGTATCTGTTGGCTGCTTATATGTCTTCTTTTGAGAAGTGTCTATTCATGTCTTTTGCCCACTTTTTTACAGGGTTTTTTGTTTGTTTGTTTGCTTGTTTGTTTGTTTGTTTTCATTTTGGCTCATTTGAATTCCTTGTAGAATCCTGGATGTCAGGCCTTTGTCAGATATACAGTTGGCAAATATTTTTTTCCCCCATTCTGCGGGCTGTCTCAGTTATCTATCATAGAAACAAAGAACTGAATATCACATGTTCTAAGTGGCTCCTGAACATTTATCACAATACTAGAAGAAAGGGGTCAGCAGTAGCGGGACACTGCCAGGGTGGGGGAGCACGTAAACTCACTAAGTGTACTATATCATAAAGCAGATGGAGTGAGGTCCAGACACAAGCCTAAAATTCACCTGCTTGTAAACCATTCATGCCCCTAATCCTGACTTGTACCCCACATCTTTATATTAAAATGAAGTAAAAAAATATAGCGTTCCATTGAATATATATATATATATTTTTTTTTTTTTTTAAATGTACATCCATGTTTATTTTTCATAGGATAAAGTTTTTAGAAGTGGAATGTGGAATTGCTGGGTCAAAAGAAATGTTTATTTGAGCAATTTAAAACAATATTCTCATTTATTAAACAAAATTTTAAAAGTACAGTTGACCCTTAAACAATATGGATTAGAACAGCATGGATCCATTTATATGTAGATTTTCTTC
Source organism: Carlito syrichta (assembly GCF_000164805.1). Taxonomy (NCBI): domain Eukaryota; kingdom Metazoa; phylum Chordata; class Mammalia; order Primates; family Tarsiidae; genus Carlito; species Carlito syrichta. The sequence continues at coordinate 131,604 of NW_007150143.1, read as the reverse complement.
CATCTTTGCTACCATTGAGACAGCAAGATCAATTCCTCCTCCTCTTCTCCTCAGCCTACCCAATGTGAAGCCAAAGAGTATGAAGATCTTTATGATAATTCATGTCCACTTAATGAATCGTCAATATATTTCTCCTTCCTTACAATTGTATTAACAACATTTTCTTTTTCTATCTTACTTTATTGCAAAAACATAGTATATAATACATGTAACATGCAAAATACGTGCTAATTGACTGCTGATGTTATTCATAAGGCTTGTGTTCAACAGTAGGCTATGAGTAGACAAGGTTTTGGGAAGTCAAAAGTTATATATTGAATTTTGACTGCATGAAGGGTTGGCGCCTCTTACACCTGCATTGTTCAAGGGCTGATTATATTATGGATTGCTTACCTTTCATCTGCTTCAAGGTTTATATTGCTCTTAATTTTTACATATAATTGAACTTCCAATCTGCTAATACCTGTTGAATTGGTTCCACTATGGGTTCTAAGGGGTCAATTTTTTCTTGCAAATTTTTCTTTACTTCTTTTAACATTTAGTTTGTTTCTTCTTGAGACTGACTAAGGAAAAATCCTCAAATTGATAAAGTATCATTAAGCAGTCATTGACCAGCATGATGTGTCATCACCACAAGCATCTTCTATATTTTGGAGATTTAAAAAAAATTTTTAAATTTCATTTCAATTTATTTTTTAGTCTTGTGATTCCACTTGCATGTCATGCAAATTAGTTTATCTTTTGTTTATCTTTGAAGGTAACATTGCCTACTTCTGCAGCCTCAGAGCTGTAGCTTTGTACCCCCAGCATGCTGTGTCCCTGGCTCCCTGGAGCCAACCCCAACCTCTGCCCAAGTATTCAGCACTTTGAGCAACACATTCATTCAGAAATGCTTATTTTTAATTATCTTGAGACATAATACCAAAGGGCCTCAAGAAAGGCTATGGCAATTTACAAGCTTATCAGCAGTGTTGGTTCATTTCCCTGAGAATTTTAATTTGAATCCTTGAGACACTGAGTCACATACATGATTGGGGAAAGCACTTGAAATAGAATATAATAGAACAGTAACTCGGCTCAGAGTTGCAATCATGAAATACCACAGTCTCACATAAATCAGTGATACTGAAGAGATAAATCTAAGATATTTTCAGAGAAAGAGACATAAAATAAAAGCAGAATAAAAGAAGAGACAAAAGACAGTGAAAAGACAGAAAGATTTTGGATTGGGAGATACCAAATTGAACTGAAGTATGGAGTAAGTTTCTATACTGAAAATAAAGGAATTAGCTGAAAATATTCATACTGAACATTTAGAGTGTGTAATGCTCATTACCTCTGTCGTCTCCCAAAACACTGACCCGAATTATTGAGATCATAGAATTCTCTCTTTGCAAACTGGCCAAAACAAAATGCTAATATTACACACACACACACACACACACACACACATTCACACATATTTAGCTGTCTCCTGCAGAGTCAGTTTCTTGATACATTGCGTACTTCATGTGTAGCAAGTCCTGTCGTTCAATTGTAGTAATTTCAATTTAATTTTTTTTTTTAATTTTGAAGGTGTGGGGCACAATTCAGGGTTAGGTATACAATTCAGGGTTCATTATGCAGGTACTCTTGTTGATGAGGTGTGCCCCCCCGGTAGACAGTTTCCTACTACTGCCAATCCTATCCCTCCCTCCCCCACCCCAGCAGTTTCCAACTACTGCCAATCCCTCTCTTACAGTATTATGATAATTGTTCAAGGTCCACTTCTGTTCCTTGCTTCTGTGATAGATCACTTAGTATTATAGCCTCTAAGTCCATCCAAATTGTGGCGAAGTTCATAATTTTGTCCTTCTTTATGACTGTGTAATATTCCATTGTATATGTATATTTTTGTTATCCAGTCCTCTTTTCCATGGTTGGTTCCATGTTTTTAATTATTGTACATAATGCTGCAATAAACATGCGTGTGCAAGTATCTTTTTCATAGAGTGATTTGAGTTCCTCCAGGTATATTCCCAATAGGGGGATTGCAGGGTCATATGAAAGGTCGATTTTTACATCTTTTAGGAATCGCCAAACTGTTTTCTACAGAGGTTGTACTAGTCCACACTCCCATCAACAGTGTAGAAGTTCCCTTTTTCCCACATCCTCTCCATCATCTGTTGCTTTTTGAGTTATTGATGATGACCATGCTGACTGGAATTAGGCGGTATCTCAGTGTGGTTTTAATTTGCATTTATTTGATGACTACTGAGACTGAGCATTTTTTCATGTATCTGTTGGCTGCTCATATGTCTTCTTTTGGGAAGTGTCTATTCATATCTTTTTCCCACTTTGTAATGGGGCTGTTTTTTTATTTTCGGCAATTTTGTATTTTTATAGATCTTACAGTTGGCAAATATTTTTTCTCAGTCTGTGGGCTGTCTCCCCGCTCTCTTGATGATTTATTTTTGCTTTGCAGAAGGTTGTCAGTTTGTCAGGTTGACAGCTTGTCCCACTTGTCTATCTTATCTCCTATAGCATGGGCACTTGAGGTTTTGATCAGGAATTGGTTGCCAGTTGCAATTTCCATAAGGGTGTCTCCTGAGTTTTCTAAGATTCTTATAGTTTTGAGGTTTTATGTTTAGGACTTTGATCCATTTGGGGTTGATTCTTGTGTATGGTGATAGGTAGGGTTCTTGTTTTAATCTTCTGCATGTGGTCAGCCAGTTTTTCCAGCACTATTTACTGAATAGGTTCTCTTTTTCCCAGTGATTGATGGGGAACTTTGACAAAGTTGGTGAGGACTTTGTCAAAGATGATTTGTTTGAGAAAGTGAGGTTTTCCTTCCGGAATCTCTATCTTGTTCCATTAGTCCATATGCCTGTTCTTATACAAATACCAGGCTGTTTTGATTATTGTAGCTTTATAAAAGTTTAAAGTTTGGGAATGTGATACCTCTTGCTTTTCCCCCCCCCGAGTATTCTTTTGGCTATTCGTTTATGTTTCCATTGAATTCCTGTATTGTCGTTTCCATGTCTGAGAAGAATGCTGCTGGTAACTTAATGTGCATTGTGTTAAATCTGTAGATTGCCTATGGTAGGATGGACATCTTAATGGTGTTGATCGTTTCAGTCCATGAGCGTGGAATATTTTTTCATTTGTTGTGTCTTCTTTGATTTCTTTGAGCAATGTTTTGTAGTTTTCATTGTAAAGGTCTTTCACTTCTCTGATTAGAAAGATGCCAAGGTATTTCTTTTTTTTTTTTTTTGTGGCTATTGTGAATGGAATTGTGATTCATATTTGGGTTTCTGTTTCTTTATTGTTGATATATAGGAATGTGACTGTTTTTTGCACATTTTTTATACACTGAGTCTTTGCCAAAGTCCTTTATCAATGCAATAAGGTTTTTGAAAGATACTTTTGGAATTTTGAGGTATAGAATTATGTCGTCAGCAAAGAGGGATAACTTAACTTCCTCTTTTCCTATTTGGATACCCCTGATTTCCTTCTCTTGACTGATTGCTCTAGCTAAGACTTTCAATACTACGTTAAAAAGAAGGGATTGTTCCAGTTTCCAGGGGAAATGTTTCCAATTTCTGCTTGTTTAGCAGTATGTTGGCTGTGGGTTTCTCATAGATGCCTTTTATTATTTTGAAGTATGTTTCATCTATGCCTAGAGGGTTTCATCTATGCCTAGAGGGTTTTTATCAAGAAGGGGTGCTGAATTTTATCGACAGCTTTTTTCATGTCCAATGATATAATCATGTTTTTTGTTTTTACATTTATTGATGTATTTAATTATGTTTACGGTCTTGTGGATGTTGAATCAGCCCTGCATCCTGGGGAAGATGCCCACTTGGTCATCGGGGATGATTTTTGAGATGTGTTGGAATATTGTTAAAAATTTCAGCATCTATGTTCATCAAGGATATTGGCCTGTAATTTTCTTTATTTGTTGGAGGATAGCAAAAAATGTTTCTTTGTTGGAAGATAGCAAAAACTGTAATATTAAAGACAGAGTTCAAATGAATAAAGGTAAAGAACTTGAAAAAATAGAGGAAATGCAGGGAATGGAGGAAAACTTTTAAAATGATAATAACTTACATCTCCTAATAATATTTAAAAATAGAGGGTGTGATGAAAAGGGAACACTTCTGCACTGTTGGTGGAAGTGTAAACTAGTGCAACCTCTGTGGAAAGCAGTGTGGCGATTCCTAAAAGCTCTAAATATCAACCCCCCATATGACCCCGCAATCCCCCTACAGGGAATATATCCTGAAGAACTCAAATCACTCTATAAAAAAGATGCCTGCACATGTATGTTTATTGCAGCATTGTTCACAATAGCAAGAACCTGGAAGCAACCATGCTGCCCATCTAAAGAGGACTGGATTAAAAAAATGTGGTACATATACACGATGGAATACTACCCAGCCATAAAGAAGAACAAAATCATGAATTTCGCAGCAACTTGCATGGAACTAGAGTCTATAATACTGAGCGACCTCTCACAGAAACAAAGATCTGAGTATCACATGTTCTCACTCATATAATGGACCTTGAACATCCAATGTAATACTATAAGAAAATGACTGACTACTGGGAAACTATGGGGTGGGGAGGGAGATGGGATTAATGGTAGCAAATATTTGTCTGGGGATGGGAAAACACTTCTTATCAACAAGGGTGCCCGAACGAAACGTATTTGTATACCTAACCCTTAACTGTACCCAACAATATGATAATAAAAAATATTGATTATAAAAAATTATATCTCTAAACATAAACAAGAAGTTATTTTAAAGGAATAGTCAGAAAAAAAAAACTTTGGAATTTAAATATGCAATTGCTGATGTAAAAATTTAATGAAGGGTTCGAAGATAAATTTGAGGAAGTTTCAGAGAAATAGAAGAAAAAGGAACAAAAAGAAATAAAAATAGGAAAATTAGAGTATGAGTACATGAAGCCAAACATCCAACTAATTAAAGTTTCGAAAGGAGAAAAAAGTTAAATCATAGGGAAGGATATCATAAAATATATGAGACAATTTACCAGAAGTGAAGGATATGTTTTCAGATCAAAACCTATCCCAATAAAAGTGGGGGGGGAATAACTATACCAAGCACATCATGAAGTTACAAAAACCCACAGCTGCAGATTAAGTTATAAAATGTTCCATGGGGGAAAAAAAAACAAAAACTGGTCAGATACCACAAAATAGGAATCATAATGACATCAGATTCCTTAAAAATAACATTAAACCTAGAGGACAATGAAGATGGCATTCACCTATGGAATTGGTGGCTAGATGAGAAAAATCTGTGGCACACATCAAAAACAAGTTAATGAAATATTATATTCACATTATTAAAGCACCAAAGAACTAGAAAAGTAACCAAAACCTAAAAGAAGATAAAAGAAAAGAGGGGGAGCCCAACACTCAAAGCCATTTTGCCTCTGAGAACATTTTCCAATTTCAAAGAAACAATTGCAAAAATGACCTGCATTTTTGACAATATGCTGGGATGATGGAGATAATGGCTATGTCCCAGAGTTTTCTTCAGGTAGAAAGATTAAATAAATTACCACCTACTCTAAACTAGAATAGCAAAAGATAATATCCTTACCATTAGGGTAAACCAGAAGTATATGAGACTACAAATCATATCAGGTGGTCTAGACAAACACAAACCTTGAATATGTATTAAGGTGTTACTGGAATAGTAATGCCCACAGGCACCTGGTATAAATGAACAAAGAGAACCCTTTCTGGAGAAAGAAACTATAATTATAGATCTCATAAAGTTTCAAATATAAAATAAACAGGCAAATATAACATAATGCATAACAAAATATTATATTATGAGCAAGAATTAGTAGAAACTACAGGCAATAGAAACACACCAACTGTGGTAGTTAAAATTTTAAGATACACCCCTTTTTAGCCTCCTAAGATGCCCTATCCAGTTACTCAACCAAATATTAATGTAGGTACTGTGTGGTGGGGTTTTAAAAATGTAATTAAGGTCCCAAATCAATTTAAGATAGGGAGATTATTCTCAATGGGACTAACTTAATCAAGTCAGAACTTAAAATTTATTGGGCTCTTTCTGATGAAGAGATTTGCAACAGGAGAGGCATTTGACACAAAAGAATCTCCGTGGAGATGGAGCGGGCCATTTGGCAAGGAATGCAGACAGCATCTGGGAACTTAGAGTACCCTTCAGCTGACAGTCATCAAGGAAACAGAGAACTCGGTCCCACAACTGCATGAAATTTAATTCTGCAACAACAACGTGAAGTTTGAATAGGTGCAGCCTTAGATAAGAACATAGTTTAGAAAAGATTCTTGATTTTAGCCTTAGAAAATACCAAGCAGAAAATTTTACCTAAACTGCTGACAGACTGTGAGCTAATAAGTGATCGTTTATTTAAGTGACTAAATTTCTGATAATTTACTATGTGAAAATAAAAAAATAATAACGAAGAAAGACCTGAGAAATTGGAAACATCTATAATCAACTAGGAAATAACTATACTCACTGTATTTGAAGAAATAAAAGACAAGCTTTAAAAGATCAGCAGGAAATAAGAAATTATAAAATTTGTTACAAACTTCTGCATTCATCCATGCTGGAATAATAGGAATTTCACAAAGAATGCATATATCAAAACATCATGTTACATACCCTACGTATATATATACTTTTTAATTTGTCAGTTATACATTGATAAACCTAGAAAATTAATAAAGAATAGTTAGGATCAGGTTTACACTCCTGGCTTAAGCAATGAGAAAGCTGGATAAAATACATGAATCAACAGCTTTCAGACTGAACAACAGGCAGCACAAGACTATTATCACAAAGAGTGGTGAATAAGTGCAGTGATACCTCCAGTTGCTCCAATTTATTGCAAGAAGGCTTTACTAAACTTTAGTATGGAAGAAGGAGGCACCTAAACAGAGCTTGGTGGTGTTGCTGATGTGAGAAGTCAAAGATCAAAGTTTAGTGAGGACAATGAAGCTGATTTTAGGGCAGAGTACCAGACAGAAGTAAACTCCAGAGATCTCCAGAGGTGTTCCCTTGAGTCTTTGACTCATTACTCCTATGCATATGTGAAAGGAAACGAAAAGACACAGGAAATAGAATTACTGTAAAGCAGTAGGCTGAACAATTTCCAAAGTTCCCAGAAAACTGAGCATATTTTGTGTTTCTATTATCCAGAGTAAAGAAAAACAAAAAAAAAACAACAAAAAAAAACCTTTGTAACACCCAAGGCATGAGGTAGAGTTGTCAGAAGGGTAGCATCATAGTAGAGAGATACATTAACCCATGAGTAAATGACACGCTAAAATAAACTTAAAGGCAAAGCTCAACCTTATTTCAGCTAACTTAACTGAGTAAGATAACAAGGTCGAAAATTACTTAAAAGAATAAGACAAATAAACCCCAATAGCATAGAAATACAATTTCTAGATTCAATCACAATACTTAATTTATGAAAAAAAGCAAAAAATATGATTTTAAAAATCAACTGTTTTACAGATATCTCAGTCATCCTCCTTTTCAGGGGAGAAACTAAGCACAGGAACAGGCCTCAAATACATAACAGAGGAGCTACATCACTTACATAGTACAGTGAAGTTCATTTTAAAGAGTCAAAACCATTTTTCTTCAGAATTTTGAGGCATTCTGGCATTGTTTCCTAGTATCTAGTTTTACCCATGAGAAATCTGATATTGATTTATAGAAGAGCTGTCTTCTCTCCCTCCTTTAGATTTTAGAATCTTCTTCATACTCAATATTCTAAAATTTCATGAGAGTATATGTGGACATGAAACTTAAAAAATTCATTCTAATCTACTCTCTATAGGTCCTATTGATATGACAATTCATATATTTCTGCCCTCATAAGAAATTTTTTATTTCTTTGAAAAGGTATTATCTTCAGCTTCCTTTATTGTTCTTTTTGGAACTCATTAATTAAATACTGCCTTCTGATTGATCTTCTATATCACTGATTTTTTCCCCAGTGTTCTAGCAAATTTCTTCAACTTTTTCTTCCATATTTTCTTTTGAATTGTTTTCTTTGAGCAATATTATTTTAAATTTTAAGAGTTATTTTTTATTCCTCAATTATTATGTTTGGTATTTTATTGATTCCCCAAATTTTCAAATCTATCTAAAGAAATTAATTTAAAAGATTTTAAATTATTTAAATCTATCTGCTATTCCCTGAAATATCTGTTTCTGCTACAATCAGTTGTTTTAATTTTGTCCTTCTCTTAGTGATGCTGCTTTGCTTCATTTGTGTAGTCAAATATATTATCTGTTTATATTTAAGATGGAAGGAGAGACATTCAATTAAAGTTACTTTAAAGAATCCTTATTTATTATTTCCATCCTATGAACCTACTGATTTTGAGCCTGGGACCTCTCCAAGGACCTATTGGGATGATTGACTTTTACCTCCATTACATCTTTCTCATGAATGAATTATGAATTTCAGTTTCACAGTGTCAGAGAAAGGTTATAGATATGAAAATGGTTAAAACAAGAACAAATTTTGTTGTCTTGGATTTAAATGGGAGAAATAGGCATGATGCCAGAAGGAAACTTAGAACTAGGAAATTCAAGTATAGAAGCCTGAAAGACATACTTGATCAAAGTGAACATCATCTGTAATGAGACAAATCAGCATTGTTGGCTACTTCTGGATAAAAAGAGGACATAACATCAATTGTGTGATATAACTGTCAAAGATGTATAACCTGAATCTAATGACAAGAAAATATCAGACAAGCCCAACTTAAAGGACATTGTACAAAATAACTGCTCTATCATTTTCAAAAGTACTCAATTTGTGAAATTCACATAAAGTCTGAGAAAATTGTGTAGATCAAAGTAGACTAACAGATATGACAGTTGAAGGCAACACATGATTTTGAATAGAATATGTTACTACTTTGGGGGAACTTCAGGGGAATGATCGTTTAATGTAAAATTTCTAATTTTAATGGCTTAATGTAGTTGTTTGGGTAGACTGTCTTTACTAGTAGGAGATATACATTAAAATGTTTGGGTATGATAGAGCATCATGTCACCAAACTTCTCTCAAATTGATCAGGAAAAAAATATTTTAAAATCATGTTCAAAACTTTTTAATAAGCTTTGTATTCTTTCAATCTTAAAAATAATTGTACAATAAACAGTTTGTAGAGAAATTTGAATTAGATGCAAAATATATTTCATTAAATAAAGACAAAACAGAAAAAGGCACACAAAAAGGAAAGCTAATTAGGAAATGAATAACAAATTGGTAGATATAAATGTAATCATGTCAATGAGTGTACTAAATATAAATGCACCAAACCTCAAACTAAAAAGCAGAAATTTCCAAACAAGGTAAAAACAAACAAATGAAATAACAAGGATTACTTGTTATTACTGGGATTACTGGCATCACTGCGCACGACTGACTGATAATTGTTTTATTTGGTCTTCAGGTATCTAGACCCTCCTGTCCTCTCTGCCTAGAAGAAAGGCCAGTAGTGCCTTCACAGGACTGGTTCCGTGGTGTGATTTAGGAATTCTTAATCAGTTTTGCTTGGTTTAGGTTTCCCAGAGTTATACATTGTTATTTTTATTGGACTAGATTAATCCTATAAACTATTTGGGAAAAATTAACTTCACAGGTTTGGTTTTTCATCTAGAAACATATATTTCTATTTATTAAGTAATAATATATTCCTGAGTAAATTTTTCTAAGTTTCTTCACTTAAGTTCTACACAACTGTATCACTTTTTCCTTTAAATTTTTCTAGTTGGTTATACTCTTACATAGAAATTTATTTTTAATTATATATTTGTGCAGCTAGCCACCTCACTGAATGTTATTAATTTTTGGTAATTTCTCAGTTCAGTTCTGTTGTAATTGCACCATCTACAAATAATAGTTTTCTTTCTTTCTAAAAAAAAAAGAAATAACAAGATGCATCTATACGCTGTCTACAAAAGATGAATTTTAAGTAAAAATCCACAAATAGATTGAAGGTAAAAAGGTGAAAAATGTATAAACAACAAGCATAAGAAATCTATAGTGACAAATAGTAGACAAAATAAAAGTTAGGATACATAGTGTTGATGGAGAAAAAGAGCAGCCATTTCTTAATGATAATAAACATCAATAAATACATAAGGAGGACATAAAAATTCTAACTATGCATATGCCTGAAACACATTCAAAAACATCAGTGACATAAACTCGACTATATTAAAGATAGAAATAGATAATGCACAAGTATAATCAGAGATTTTTAACATTCCTTCCTCAATAACTGATAGAACAATATGATAGAAAATAAATAAGAACATAGATTTGAAATAAACTAACAATCACCTTGACCTAATTGGCATTTACAGAATAGTACATCAAACAACTTTAAAATATATATCTTTTTGTATGCATATGACACATACACCAAGATAGAACATATGTGGGAGCATAAATCAAATCTCAATATATTTCAAAAGTTATACGTCTTACAGAACGTTAACATGAGCTTATATTAGATATTAATTACAATGATATAGCTTGAAAAGACCTACTTGAAAATGAAAAGATATACATATTTCTAAAAACTCACGATACATATAAATCAAAGGGGAAGATATAAAATATTTCAAATTAAAATAAAGTGATAATACAACATTAACTGTGTGATATGTAGCTATAGCATGTTAAAAATGCTTATGCTACAGAAAAAGTAAAAATCATTATTGAGTTTCTAACTAATATCACTAGAATAAATAGTAGCAACTTGAATGCAAAATAAGTCAAATAGAAGGAAATGATAGAGTAGATATGAATGAATCTGAAATCATACAAACAATATAAAAATGGAGTAAGTCAAATGTTGGTTTTTGAAGCAGTTAACATTGATAAAAGCCTAGCAGTACTGATGAAGAGAACAAAAGAGAGAACAAAAACTAAGTAATCAGTATCAGTAACAAAAGAGTAGACATTTTTGCAGTCTAAAGAAATCAAAAGGGAAATATTATTCCAATAAATTAGACAAATGAGACCAAAAGGACAATGTACCTTTAAAATGCTTGTCAAAATAGACACCAATAAAATAGAAAATCTGAATAGCTTTGTATCAGTCAAGGTAATTGAAATCATTATTAGGAGCATTTACACAAATGAAACCTTAAGCTAGATTATTTCACTAGTGAATTCTGTTTAACACTTCAGAAAGACATAACAATTTTATATAACCTTAGAAAACAGAAGAAAATATATTTCCCAAATCATTTTAGATGTTAGAATAACTCTAATTCCAAAACATTCCAAGATGTTTCCAAAGAAGAAAAAATGTAGACTGCTATCCTCCAGAAACATAAATCAACAATTTTAATCAAATATTAGCAACTTTTATCTAATAATACTTAAAATAGAAAATACATCATAACTGAGTGGAATTATTCTAGCAATTTAAGGTAAAAAACATTCCATGTAATCCACCATATTAACAAAAAATGAAACTAAATATCAAAAAATTATACTTCATAAAAATGAAAATGAAGATATATATAATTAAAAAAATAAAGCACAACTCTTCAAAGACACAGTAATATTATTCTGCCTGACTCTCCCACATCCAAATGACCCTGCAAAGGACTTAACAACATAGGCTCATTAATGCTTAGCCTCTAAATTTTACCTCAGAGATCAAACAGAGCATCTAAAAATATCCTAGAAGCCTGCCTCCTTAAAAACTCATAAGTGACCACTGTTTATTAGCTACTGCATGAACTGTAAGGTCCAATAATCTGGTCATACAGAAATGTTAACTCCAACATAGTTTACCACATCTACTATGGCCTCTTGTTACCTTTAATGAAGTTCTCTGCTGTGCAAGTGAAGCATTCAGAAGACTATGTTGTGTGTTACAACTGCCAGCTACAAGCAAAAATAAACAGTTAGAAAAATCAGACAACTATTTAACCAATGTATTACATCTTACTATAATGATTTATTCCCTGTCATTATCCACCACAGAGGCGTTCACTGTAGGCTGAAGAATACTGTAATATGAGAAATCAATGTCCTGGACAAATTTTGGGGTTGGGGGATGGTTGCAATGTGAGTGTTGTGGTGTTATCAGCTGAAGAGGAATTTCTTTTGAAAAACATTTTTATTATAAAGATGTGGAGTACATTTCAGGGTTAGGTATATAAACATTGATCATGCAGGTACCCTTGTTGATGAGGTATGCCCCTCCCTCCCCTAGCAGTTTCCCTCAACTGCCAATCCCACCCCACCCCCCCTGACAGTTTTCTAATACTGTCAATCGCTTGAAGAGGGACTTATACTGCCAGTTTTTGGAGATGGGCCTGCTTGCTAGTTAAAGAAAGAAAGGGTAAGAGTTGAGCTTGGCTAATGATAAGAGAGCTTCATGGCTCTCAATAACAAATCACAAGTTTGTAGCATGAACATTTGACAATTAACTGTCTATAAACATTATGCTTTATAAACATGAAGTGGCAAGAAAAAAATCCAAAGAGCTGGAAAGCCAGTCCCAATAGTATGTTTTCATTCTCAGACCACTCTTATGAAGTAGATAAAAGCCAAGCTGGGTCCTTCTGCTTTGAAGGATGGCGGAAATAAACAGAGAAGGTGAGTCACCAGACAGTAGGTAACCAAGAGGAAATCAGTGTGGACGACATAGTTCTCTGTTCTATCTTTGGCTTCTTTTTCATAGCACTCTTATGTCTCTCCAAAAGATTCCTAAGGGTGTGGTTTTCATATCCAGTGGCCCAAGGATCCAGCAATCATGTAAGAACCATGTCTAGAGAAACACACCTAAACATCCACTATATATGGAAGAAGATCTATGCAGTCAGTCATGAAGGGCATCCTTTGTGCCTAGTGGTTTTGACTCACCCCTTAAAAAACCCTGAATATGGAAGGATTTTTAACTTCATTTTACAGATGCTCAAAAGGGATAAATCATTGTTTAAGAACACATGGCTAGTAATTGGTAAACTGTGATCTTGAAACTAGGACTTCTAATTCTGTTATTTAAGTCATCTGGGCAGTCTTTTACCAGCTCTCTGTGAAAAAGCCAAGAGATAGTAGAGAGTAGCCCTGAATATTTAAGTGAAAACTTCAAATATTGACACTCACAAAGGAAGGTGAATAACTGTTTATAAAAATAAGCAAAACTTCAATTTCTCAATCAACTTATCTTTGACAAAGCCTCCACCACCTACCACTGAGGAGAGGAGAACCTATTCAGTAAATGGTGCTGGGAAAACTGACTGATCACATGCAGAAGATTGAAACAGGACCCCTACCTATCCCCATATACAAAAATTAACTCCAAATGGATCAGAAACCTAAATGTAAAACCTCAAACCATAAGAACCTTAGAAAATGAAGGACATACCTTCATGGAAATTGGAACTGGCATCCAATTCCTGAACAAAACCCGAAACCCACAGGCTATAAGGGATACAATAGACAAGTGGGACCTCATTACACTGAGAAACTTCTGCAAAGCCAAAGAAACCATCAAGAGAACAGGGAGACAGCCTACAGACTGGGAAAAAGTATTTGTCAACTCCAGGTCTGACAAAGGCTTAACATCTTGGATCTACAAGGAACTCAAACGTGCTGAAAAGAAAAAAACAAACAACCCCATTATAAAATGGGCAAAAGAAATGAACAGACACTTCACAAAGGAAGACATCCGAGTAGCCAACAAGCACATGAAGAAATGTTCAACCTCACTAATCATCAGGGAGGTGCAAATCAAAACCACACTGAGATACCACCTAACTCCAGTCAGAATGGCAATTATCAATAACTCAAAAAATAACAGTTGTTGGAGAGGGTGTGGTGGAAAGGGAACATTCCTACGCTGTTGGTGGGAGTGTAAACTAGTGCAACCTCTGTGGAAAGCAGTGTGGTGATTCCTAAAAGCTCTACACATCAACCTCCCATATGACCCTGCAATCTCCCTACTGGGAATATACCCTGAAGAACTCAAATCACTCTATAAAAAAGATACCTGCACACGAATGCTTATCGCAGCATTGCTCACAATAGCAAGAATCTGGAACCAACCATGCTGTCCATCAAAATGGACTGGATTAAAAAAATATGGTACATATACACGATGGAATACTATGCAGCCATAAAAAAGAATGACATTATGAATTTCGCAGCAACCTGGATGGAACTAGTCTATAATACTGAGTGACCTCTCACAGAAACAAAGATCTGAGTGTCACATGTTCTTATTCATATAGTGGACCTTGATCATCCAACGCACTACCATAAGAAAATGACTGACAGTGGTGGGGC
>NW_007150143.1:106730-117226 GCF_000164805.1 Carlito syrichta | reverse complement strand
AAACTCTCACATTTCTTTTTTTTTTTTTTGAGTTAGAGTCTCACTCTGTCACCCAGACTGGAGTGCAATGGCCGCTTCTGGTCACCACAGCCTCGACCTGCTGGCTCCAGGGATCCTTCCGCCTCAGCCTTCCAAGTAGCTGGAACTACAGGCGCACGCTACCATTCCCGGCTCATTTTGATTTATTGTAGAGATGAGATCTCACCAAGTTGCCCATGCGGGTCTCGAACCCGTGGGCTCAGGCAATCCACTCACCTCAGCCTCCCAAAGACGCGGGGTTACAGGCTGAGCCACCGAGCCCGGCTCTTATACATTTTCAAATACTTATTCAACGACTCATAAATTCATGGTGCTCTATCAAACATATAAATCATTAAACTTATTGGTGTTTTATCTAAGAATGAGATTGATAATTATGTTTACAATGGAATACATTAATAAATTATTCATTAATATTTAATAAATATGAAGAACTGTTTAAATTGCATGCCCTAGGCCAGATAGTAGCTTATATGTAATATTAACGATTTACCAGCGTTCATAAAAGAGGAGAGAAAGATGCATTCCAGAAAACTATATAGCTAATAATAATGAATCTTCATGTTCTTTTTTTGGAGTGAGGGAGGGTATAAATGAATAATAAATAAAATCCACATTACCATAATTTATTTTTTTCTATATTTGTTTAATATTTTCTCCATCATGCCTCAATCTTCATTTAAAAGTCCCACTAATTTCATGCCAACCACTGTGAAATCCTTTGTACTCTAACCCCTTTGTTGACACTTCCAACCTTTAGGCATTTTCTATCACAAATGAAGTCTTTTGTATCTTAGTCATGGTCTTCAGCTCCACCCTGACTACCACCATTATTTGGGAATTCAACATGCCTAGGAGGCCCCCAACTTTCTGACCTCACAAGGCTTTCTTCCTCAGAGCTAATGAACCCTAACATTCATCATTAGAAACTGCTTCTCTCTGAAATCACTGACTCAAACATCCCACATTGACCAAATCTTCTCTCTCTCCAACTCTCTACTGAATTTCTCCTCTCGGATGTCTTACAAACCCGCTTCAAGTCAAAATGTCTGAAATTAGGAGGAGCCAGAAGAACACCCATGGATTTAAATTCTTTAATAGCATCTGCTAGCCGGACTCAGTGGCTCAGCCTGTAATCCCATGCCTTGGGAGGCTGAGGTGAGTGGATTGTCTGAGCCCGCGGGTTCGAGACCTGCCTGGGCAGCGAGACTTCATCTTTACAATAAATCAAAAATCAGCCGGGCATGGTAGCGCATGCCTGTAATTCCGGCTACTGGGAAGGCTGAGGCGGAAGGATCGCCGGAGCCCAGCAGGTCGAGGCTGCGGTGGCTGGGAGCGGCCACTGCACTCCAGTCTGGGTGACAGAGTGAGACTCCAACTCAAAAAAAAAAAACCAGCATCTGTTGATGATAGCAGCCTAGGGCTTCTTTGGCTGGGAACATACTAGGACTCAATGAAGCTATGTAGACTCCCTTCAGGTTTTGAGACCCAGGAAAAAAGCTGTTTTTTCTGAATTAAAACAGTTCATAAACCTGAGAATTGGTATCATCCTCAAAGAAATGGCTGAGCCACAGATTGTTGTCTACTGCCCTTTCCACAAATTCTGGGGTGATATAGTTCCTGCTGTCATTGTGGACCTTTTTGTCCATAAGCTCCAAGATGCTGACTATCATGTATTTAAAAATGGCAGGCAAGCTCAGGTGTTGGACAGAATAATTCTCCCATAGGAGGCAGTGAACATAGCTCATGGGGAACTCCTGCTTGACTTTTATAGAGCAACAGAAAGTCTGCTTCTTATACCTATAGGAACTCCTATGGCTTCTTTTCCCAGACATGGTGTTTGCTGGGTTTGCTCTGATTGGTCAAGTTTGGTTCTCCAGGTAGCCTGGGTCTCTCAAGACACTCATAACCAGTGCTTATTCCTCCATGCTGTAACCCTGTGCTCCAGTCCCTTCTAGATCAGGCCTTTGTGACACCTTGAATATTGGAATGCCATTGGTGTCCATTGGGCCTTGATCAGGATTTTGTCTAGAAGTGTGCATGTTAAGAACTGGTTCATTTAAAAAAATAGACTCCAATGTGACGTCATATACCCACAAGAATGGCTGATCACTCCTAATATACATTGTTGGTTGAGTGAAAAATGGTAGAAATACTTTGGAAAATGTATGCTGTTTCTTATAAAAATAAACATATGCTTGCCCTATGACCCAATCACTCCTCTTCTACTCTTCTATATATTTATTATATATAGAATATATATACCAGTATTTTTTTTTGAGTTGGAGTCTCACTCTGTCGCCTAGACTAGAGTGCAGTGGCCGCTCCCGGCCACCACAGCCTCGACCTGCTGAGCTCCGGCGATCCTTCCGCCTCAGCCTTCCAAGTAGCCGGAATTACAGGCATGAGCTACCATGCCCGGCTGATTTTTTAATTTATTTTAGAGATGAGGTCTCGCTGCCCAGGCGGGTCTCGAACCCGCGGGCTCAGGCAATCCACTCACCTCAGCCTCCCAAAGGCGCCACCGAGCTGAGGGATTACAGGCTGAGCCACGGAGCCCGGCTTATACCAGTATTTTTATAGCCCTTTTCTTCACAATAGACAAAACTGGAAATAACAGGTGTTCATCCACAAAAAATAGATAAACAAACTATGGATGGTATGTTCATACAATTGACCACTAATCAACAATAAAACTCAGTTAATTACTGATACACACAATAACATGCATTAATGTTATAGGCACTATGCTGAATGAAGAAATCAGGCACAAAAAAGCTGGAATTTATTTATTTAAAAATGTGCATTTATTCTTGCATGTTGAAACTTTAGTCACATTCAAAGTACTTTCCATTTGAGGCAATACACCTATCGAGATGCTTGTTTCCACTGCTCAAAAACAGTTTTTGAACTAGTCAATTTTGATGCCTTTTAGTGCTTCTGTCGTCTTTTGTTTCACCTCTTCCACATCAGCAAAACGTTTCCCTCTGAGGACTTTTTCCATGAAGGAAAACAAACAAACAAAAATGGCTCAGAGTGAGATCAGGTGAATAAGGAGGATGGGGCATGGAGGTCAAAACGTTTTTTGTTCAAAACTTCTGAACAGTCAGTGTGATGTGGACAGGTGTGCCCGTAAATCAACTGCCATGAAATTGGCAAATACACTGAAAGAATCTAAAAAAAAAAACAACCACTGAAGCCTAACACAGCTTTTCACAACAATACTAGCTGGTGCACCGATGCTAATGGTTTCCTAGAAAACTTACCAAGCAAGGGAAGCCTGTACTACAAGGGTCCCACCTTCCAAAAGACAATTCCAGTTCTAGAGGCAGAATTCCGGTTGTCTCCAAGGTGGGGGAGCAGGATTAACTGTGAAGAGACACAGATAACTTTCTGGATATGAATGTTATCCATTTTTCAAAATCGTGAAGTTAAAATGTGTGCATTTTAATGTATGCAAATTTTATCTAAAAATAAATGTGCAAGTGTAATAATTAGGTAGCTTGGAGAGTGGGGAGAAATATAGATAAAACAAAAATAACAGAATACAGATAGGTGTTGAAGCTGAGTGATTATACTCATAATCACTATATTACATTACTACATAATATAGTGGATTTCATTATTAATTTGCTTATTTTATGTTTGAAATTTTCCATAATAAAAAGTGAAAGAATAAATAAAGGAAGAAAGAAAGAAAAAGAAAAAAAGAAGGCAGCCATCACTAATTCTTCACAGTCTCCTGGTCTGATAATCCTCTTCAATGTATTAATAGTCTCTGCTAATCAGCCAGAAGGGCATGTGAGATAATACTTCTAACTTTGGCATACAGAGTATACTCCTGAGTTTATTAAATGTGTGCACATGCACATTGCACACAGACATAAACACATAGAAAAAAATAACTAGAACTACTCAACATATTAAAGAGGTTAGCTTCAGGTGGTAGGATTATGAGTGATTTCTACCCTTTCTATATATTCTGCATTTTTGAAGTATATAATTATGAGCACACATTTCTTTTAAAAATCAGAAAAAGTAAACCACAAAAATGTTAAATATCATTTCCATTGAGTTTCTCCTGTATTGTTACTATGGTTTCAGAAATCCAACAGACTTTACCACATGATCACTCTTAAGAAAAGTAATGCTGCTAATCATTTTTCAGGAAAAAGCTTTTGCCATGGTATGAACCTCCAGGGTCCTTTTTTTTTTTGTAAAGATAAAAATGCAGTACTGCACAGGAGATCAGCTTATTAGACATTGGGCATACTCTCTGTGGAACCAAAATAACTCTTCAGAAATTTCCTGCCAAATTCACAGCTAAACTGTTATGCAAATGTAACTACATCTAAATTAAAAGTGCTGAGATGATACAGCCAACAGACTTTGAAGTATGATTGCTTTTGGTGGTGTAGGCAGAAAGATTGAGATGTTTTAAAGTAAACAAAATGTATCACACTTTATTTTGTTTCCTATTTAGTTGGGCTTTATAGTATACAGGAAAGAAAAAAATGAAAAGTGAAAACAAAATAGAAGGAGGAAGCAAAGGATAGGTTTAAGTGCTTGTGGTAAGGATAGCTAAGCCTTCATAAAACAAAACAAAAAACCTAGACATGAACTTAATTACTGGTGAACTCTCCACGGCTTATGAACTATACATTAAAAATAGATAGTTTTTGTATTGCATATGTTAAAATCTCATTATTCAACTTTTTGTGTCTATGTCTTGCTTCCACAACTCAATATTAAAATAACTTACAACCAATAGAGCAGAGAACCTATCTTTTACTTCTGATTTCTTGTCACCGCACTGTAAGCTACAAGAGGACACACTTTAGCTTCTGCAGAGTTATACCCTTAGAACCTCCTCCTTCAGTGCCTAAGACATGGTAGGTTATGCTTGGCAGTCTCTGGGTCCTTGTTAATAGAAATTAAGTAGAAATGCATTGACATAGCAATCCATTAATTCACTTAATCTTCTCATGAGTATTTATTGAGTGTCTGCTATGTAACAAGCACTCATCTCATTGCTGGGGAAATGAAAAATAAAGACCCTGCTCTCATGACACACACATTCGAATGAAATATTACTATCCAGATAACAAAATTGAGTGTAAATTTCAGTTTTATTGACATAAGTGAAAATTTACCTCTATTTTCAATGTTACAGTACTAATAATTTTTTGGTATGTTGGGTTAACATTTCACTCCTATGGCACTTTGCTTTGGTAGGCTAATGTGATCAAATGAGGTTTAAGGTGACAGGCGTAAGCACACATTATTGCGGTTGAAGACTTTCCAAGATAAAAAATGCAAATTGCTACAGAAATATATAGCTCTTGAAGTCTGTATCCCATGAACCAGAAGAGAGATCATTTCCAGTAGAAACAGAAATTCCTTTTATTGACAAAGATGAATTGTTGCACCATGACTGTCCTCTTCCTAATTTCCTGGCTAGTCAAGATCAATCAACACTCCTTAGACAGCACCCATTTGAGGCTCTGACAAGTGTTATTTTTTGGAGGTAATTTTTTAAGCTTCTCATTAATGAAAAGCAGTATTGTAGCATCTATAGCCACTTCCACTCTGTCTGCTGGCCTTGCTCTGTCTGGTACTGATATTACAAACAGCTGAAATCAGTACATTGTGATATTATGCAAATGTGCTCTGGCAGATTGAGCTAAGAATAGCATGCATTGGGCTATTTCACTTTATTTGTTGTATATATGAATTTGGCATTTTTAAATTAAAAACCTTATGGACATTTAAAAATATATCTGCATTAGAAATGTCTTTTCTCATGAAGTTTAAATAAATACCAGTCTGTGGGACAACCTTAACCTTGTTGAGTTTAAAAATAGAAATTCAGGGAGGAAAACAAAAGAAGGCATCAGGAAAGCAGATATTAGTGTTTCTCATGATGTCCTTTTGGATGAGTTAGACAAGAATAGGCTAGATGCCCAAGAGAGCTTGGTGGAGGTAGCCCCAGTCGATTTACCGTAGCGAAAAAGGTGCTGATTATGGCTCACTGAAATACTGGAGGGAATTTTCTAGTGCCGTACTGCAAAGCTGGATATTTGAACTTGTCCTGCTCAACAATTTTTTAATGACTTAGGTGAAGACATTCATAGCATGCATATAAAATGTGCTCATGAAAAGAATTTGATAGGGCCAGTGAATATATATTAAGGGACAATCAAGAGACTTAACTATTTCTCCAAGCCAGACTCTTGGTCTGAATCTAAAAGATAAACCTGAATTGATAGAAATATATATAATGTTTTTTTTATTTGTGTTGGAAAAAAAACATGTCTGCAAGTATAGTTTACAGAAATGTTACCTTATGTTAGGATAATTCTTAGCCAAATATGAGGAGACACTTTTCCTTTCAGGTCCTAAACTAATTAATTGATGATTTTTTTATAAGTCAGTTAAGGGGAAGATGTGAATGAAAAAAAAAAGTCAAAAGTTTTTCAACAAAGGCCCTTTTCTGCTAAAGATAATATTAAGAAATGGTAAATATTTATGTGTCATGGTTTTTAAACTCTATGCTAGTAATGTTACTTTCTTTTGTTTTAAAAATGCAAAAAATGTAAACCCTACTCCTCTCCACCCTCTCAGGAGATTAAAAGTCACCTGATTATTACTTTTTAGGGAAGATTACACTCGACCTCTTCTATAACCAAGATGATTGAGTATGAATTTCTTATTATAAGTCTTCCTTTCTTATTTGAGACACTGAGAAGTGGACTTTCTCTGTATTTTAAAGAAATGGCAGGGTTACTAACATATATATTGTCTCAAGTCAAAAAGAAAGATATAATCTTTTTTTTGCAGAGCATTTCATGTTTTGTTTATTTCCTTCATAAAACATGCAATGTATAAATTACTATTTGTGGATAGAATTTCTTAGTACTTGTGATACTACTCTCTAGGAGTGTGAACAACAGTCTATTAAGTCGATATTTTTAATAAAGGGTTGTCACAGGAAGAATGGCAAAAGCCTCCTGGCTTAGGAGAGAATTTCTCCAGGGTTTCTTGGCACAGTATTAAAAGAAGTATATCTTTAAAAAAATAGTTTGTACATTTATTGAAAGTAGAAATGGGTAAAGCATAAAATGACGCTTCCAAAAGAAAGTGTGGTCTTGGTTTGCATCAATCAAAACTGAATGAATGTGTACAACTATTAGGTATCCACAACAATTAAATATTTTTCTAAAAAAAGAATGACTAAGCAAAATAATTAATGACTCTACTTTGTTATATACTAGTCAGGCCATAGCTGTATGTTGCGTTCTATTTAGGACACTGTATTTTGAGAAAGAGAGAAAGATTGGCAAGTAGGAACATATATACATACTGTTATCCATAGAGGATGAATATTCTGAAAGAGGTGTGATATGGGTATCAGACAAAGGAATTAGGGATGTTCAATCTAGAGAAGAAAAGAATAAAGAAAGACATAGTAATTGACTTTAGTTGTTGAAGGCCTTATGGTAAAGGAGAAATGAAATCATTATCTGGAATTTACAGATCAGAAGTATGATTGAGGAGCTGAAGTTTTACAGAGGCAAAGTTTGACTTGATTCAAAAAAAAAATTCATGTAGCAGAACTCTCGAAAAACAAGAATAGGAGGCAGAGATATTCCTATTACTGGAGATGCTCAAGCACCTTAAAAATGTTTGTAGAGGTAATCTGAACATACAGAATTAGAGCTAATTAGTTCTGTAGGTTCTTCCAGGCCTAAATTATAAATTTGGACAATGAAGCCTAGCTTTGAAACTTAAAATAATTTTTTAAATTCTTGCCTATCACCTTATAACTAATCAATTAACAAGTAATCTTGGTTCTTCCTTTACAATGTGTGTTTCATCTTTCTTGTACTTTTCTTGTATCATTCTTGTATTATTCTACAATAACTTGGATAGTACAATATTCTCCTAATTGGAATGATCTATCAAAATAAAAATGCACACATTCTTTGTGGTGGATTTACAAAGATGGCCACAAAATATTCTCCAATCTCTCTACACATATCCTTGAAATGTAACTTGGTCTCAACTTTCATTAAGAGGTGGCTTATTTTCTAACACCTTGAATCTGTAATTCTATGTATTTTCTTTGGCCAATAGAATGTGACAGGATTGACATTTTATGACCTCCAAGTCTAGGCCTTAAGAAGGTTTGCAGCTTTCTCTCTCACTTTTCCGGGTCACAAAAGCTTTGAGGCTGGGCCAACCTCTTTGAGGATGAGATACCACATAGAGAAAGAGACCACGTGGAGAGAAAAAGAGGTCCAATCATCCCAGCTGTAGTAGCCCTCACAGCTGGGGCCCATGACAGGTAAGAGAGGCCACCTAAGCACAGCCAGCCTCCAACTGACCCCACCAACAAACTAAAAATGCATTAAGTGGCATATTGTGGAGCAGAGATGAGCTATACCACAGAAGCCCTACCCAAATTGCCAACCCACAAACTCATGAACAGATAAATGGCTGTGGTTTTACAAGGCATTTTGTTATGCAACAAAAGAAACTGAAATATACTTTAATTCAAGAAATTATTCTTCTAATAATAAACCTATACAAGACATATGTATGTGTATGTCCGCTACAGTGTTTCTAAAAAGCATTAAACATATTTTTAAAGGGAACTTGTTAAAAAACAATTGCATATCCATGTAATGGAATACTCAGTAACACTGAAAAAGAATGAAGTGGTGTTCTATCTACATATGTGGAAAGATATCCAGGGTATATTTTTAAGTGAAATAGGAACATTCAGAACAGTGTGAACGTTAACCACATTTATACAAATAGACAAGGGTAGGCATAAATGTATATGTTGTATTAGTATAGAAACTATCCAGAATGATACATAATGAACTCTGAGGAGTAGGGCTGAAAGTTGAGGAGGGGAAGAGGACTTTATACTACTTAAAATCATTTACTTTGAGCATATAATACTTAAAATATGAATTTAAAAATGGAAATAAAAACAACCACAACCTTTAACTATTCCCTCTACCTGCAGTCTCTGATCCCTGCAGCACAGTCTGTATAGTATTAACAGTTTAGTACAATTAAAACGCCCTTGTTTCTCAGGTCACAAACTCTCAATAATTCTCCATTGCCTAGCAATGGTCTCCAAAGTGAGGCATGTTCTGTTTACATATTTTAGCTCAAAAAGTAAGAAATAAAATGTTCTATTAAGTTTTACTATGTGGATATGCACTGACACCCTCACTTGGTACTTATATAACCAACTATGGCAAAGGGAGGTCAGGTGTCCTGAAGAAAGAATGGAGGTTCTCCCACATATGGGTATTTGTCGTGGTGTCCTCTCTCCTCTTTTCACTTTCGGTTGATTATAACTATTTATGGTTTCTGCGAACCGAGTTAAGTTGATTTGTGGATTTTTAAAAATCTAACTTGAAATAGATAAACCTTTATAAAATTGGCAAGTAACTTAAATAATCCTTCAAAGACACTCAGCTTTGAATAACAAAATAACAAATAACAAAAGCACAAATTAATGACAAGGAAATGGCAGATCTGACACATTTCCTGCTCCTGGTACAAGGTCTTAGTCAGCTATATTACAAGGGAAAAACAATGACTACCTAATTGAATTCACAAACACTCAGTCAAATGGTAAAAAAAAGAAGAGCATTTTTTAATAACGCTCTTGAGTTATTAAATGTTGAAAATCATTTAATACTCAGTCCAACACTTTATTCAAGTTCATTTGACAATGACAGAAGTTTGAAACTCTCTTCTGAAAATTCTGATTATTACTATAGCAGATTATAAAATATCACAGAGCACTTGAAACACACTCATTTGTCATAGTAAAATAAAATAAAATGTGAGAAAATATGATAATAAAATGAAAGTGCATTATTTGTTAGAAAAATTAAACTGACAAGCTTCTGCAAGGCCAAAGAAACCATCAAGAGAGCAGGGAGACAGCCTACAGACTGGGAAAAAATATTTGCCAACACCAGGTCTGACAAAGGCTTAACATCCTGGATCTACAAGGAACTAAAATGTGCTGAAAAGAAAAAAGCAAACAACCCCATTATAAAATGGTCAAAAGATATGAACAGGCACTTCACAAAAGAGGACATCTGAGCAGCCAACAAGCACATGAAGAAATGTTCAACCTCACTAATCATCAGGGAGATGCAAATCAAAACCACACTGAGATACCACCTAACTCCAGTCAGAATGGCAATTATCAACAACTCAAAAAATAACAGCTGATGGAGAGGGTGTGGTGAAAAGGGAACACTTCTACACTGTTGGTGGGAGTATAAACTAGTGCAAGCTCTGTGGAAAGCAGTGTGGCGATTCCTAAAAGCTCTAAATATCAACCTCCCATATGACCCTGCAATCCCCCTACTGGGAATATACCCTGAAGAACTCAAATCACTCTATAAAAAACATACTGC
>NW_007150143.1:100933-106420 GCF_000164805.1 Carlito syrichta | reverse complement strand
GGGAAACACCTCTTATCAACAGGGTGCCTGAATGAAACATAATTGTACACCTAACCCTTAATTGTACCCCACAAAACCATAATAAAAAATATTGATAAAAAAAGAATGCATAAAAATGTGGCAACACAATAACAAGAAGGAATGTCAAAATTATTATGCTTAGTGAAAGTAGCTAAAAACAGTTATACGGTACATACTCTATAATTCCATGTGTATGAAATAGTAGAAAATGCAAACTAAGTTATAGTGACAAATGCACAAATGATTGCTTAGGGCCAGAATCGGAGGTGGAGATGAACTATAAGGGGACTCGAGAGAACTTTTGGGGATGTTCAAAATGTTCTGTATCTTGATGGTGGTGGTGGTTCCATGGCTGTATGTGTCTACCAAAACTTGAACATTTAAAATGAATTCAATTTATTGCATGTAGATCATATCTAATTAAAGGTAATTAAAAGTAAATATTAGAAAATATATTAAAATGAGTATATGAAAAGGAAGCTAAACATTGTGCAAGGGTCTAGAGATATAGTGATGAACAACAAAATGACCTTGGTTTTTCATGCTGATAACAGGTTATATGGGGAGATGGCTGCAAATAAAATAACCACAGAGAGATACAGACCCAAAAAAGGACTAGGAAGAAAAAGGGAGGCTCTAGGGAGGCCTATAATGAAATAATGTGTCCTGGCTTATGAAGTCTGGAAAAGAAGACAGAAATTCATCCAAACAGAGGAGAACTATGAATTCCATAATCTTTATAAGCTGTGTTTCTCATTTGGCACATGGTACAAACTTTTAGAGTAGGATTGTTAAGCATAAATATCTTCACTCCCTAACTAGACTTTAAATGACTAGAGTCCAGAGCCCGTATTATGTTTCTTTGCATCCCTCCCTCTCTTACAGTACCTAGAGAAGGGTGTGCACATGCACAGTTAATAATTACTAATTGACTAATTTCCCTGTGTGCTAAAGAGAATAGAGGTATCCAGTTCTCCCTCTTAAGGAAGCTGGTAGCTATGGAAAGAAAAAGACAGAATTATTGGAGGTCTGTCTCATCCTCCTAGTCCCATTCTGAGGCTGTATGCACCATGACTCTTGCTGTCCCTTGCTCTGGCTGTCTCCCAACCTGCTCTCCTAATACCTTGTTTGAGGAATTTTCATGGTATCTCAACCCAGGCACTACTACAGTCATTTTCATTCTAGTTTTTAGTTTTCACTTCATAAATTTGATCTCTGCCTTAAAACTCTGCTTTTGCCTTCTAACTCCATCAAACAATTCAGTCACTTAGACAGTATTGGACATATGGGAAGAACTCAAGAAACATGTATCAGTCAATTGAAATGTCATAAAGGAGCTCCTTCTATTGTCCGTGATCATGAATTCAGTGTCTATCTGAAACTGAACTGAAAATAACCTCCCCCAAATTGTACCGTGGGTGCCATCTTTAAGCAACCCTGGATTTAACTGTTGCCACATATAGCTTTTAACAGATAGTGTTTGGGATTGTAGCAGCGAGTCTACATGTCATTTGTCTTAACATGCTGTTTCAGGTCGCTTTTTGAACAAGCTGCTGTTTTGTGTGAAAATTGACCATTAGCACAGCTAAAAATAGAGTTGACTCTTCTACAGATACTTGACTTTACGGATACAGGGATATGAAAAGGGTTTATATTCCAGAACAAAGAGAATATCTTACAGTTTCAAAAAAATAATCTCCCAGAAAGTAATTGGGATTTAAAAAAAAATTAGAAGTAAGCAAACAGACAAATCAAGGATAGGATTGCCCTCAGCATGGCCATTGATTACTTTATAGACTGTTCATACAATTACAAGGCTTTTGGTTGTAGTCTTGCTAACTCAGCCTTGCTTGTTATAAAAAGAAAATTAAGTAAAACTAACGGAATACTTCATGCAACCAATTATTACAAAAATGATGGTGCGACAATTTTGTAAACAAAGGCATGAGAGCTAATAAAATAATTGAATTAGCAAACCGTAGTTCTATACTGAACAGCAGAGCTCTTATCCCTTAAAATCAGTATTCTTCAGTCCAAAGCCACTGTGCTTTAGACAGGACATGTTCAAAGTTAATATAGAGGAAAGCCATAGACCTCCAGAACTTCAAATCAAGAAGCACTGCACTTTCAAAATTGTATCAATGAATCATGTTATGAGGTGTAGCGCATACTATGGCAGATTGACTATTATTCATGTCACTGTGATATATTAGTCTTGATATTGAAAAGAAGACAGAAATATAAAGGCAGCTATTTCTGCATGTTAGAAATCAAACGTTTGGTATACTGGTTGAAGTTGTAAGTAGAAAATGGCAACAGTCAGTTAGTATGAACAATTAACTTTACTAGGAAGCTCCAGGAACTGCAGGAAAATAAGATTTGCTGGGATATCTTTACACTTTAGGTTATTAGTTTGGGAGTCATTTTGTAAAGTGTCAAAAACTGTATTCTTTTCAAAATGTTATTTATTTTGTTTTTCTACTTTAAATAAGGATGACATTTATTTACATTAAAAGTGTTTTTGTTCTGTTATCTTCCTCAGTTCTTAGAACAGCCCCGTGAAATTGACAGAAAAGGTATTATCTTATTTTATACATGAGGAATAAAGCCCATAGGAATTAAGTAACTTTAGTGTTATCAACCAGAATGGGGCTGAGCAGGAACTCAAACTTACACCCCCTAACTCTAAATGACCTGTTCCTCCTCTCCACTCCCAACTCTTTTTTAACACCTTTAACCTAGTTATCAAAATGCATTTGTTCTGGCTACTGGATTTCAAAAACCTTCAAGAGCATTTAGCATGTGGATTTGGTTTTGACTTTACAGAATGGTCAATATTAGATCAAACAGTGTCTGAATCCTGTGCTTGAGCAAGTTGAAATCTGGGGTCTTGTACATGGACTGTAATCCCAAGGGTGTAGGGATCTGCCCCTTAGTCTTCAGAGTGTTGAGTGACAGTAACAAGGAAGAAAATGGAAACTGAGCCAGATAAACATATAATCTCACCAAGAACTCCAAACAGCCCACGTCAATGAGTGGAATCTATGAATGATGAAGTAGAATAGATATCTGCAATATACAATAGTCAGAGCAAGATGGAAGATATAGAATTGATGGTAGAGCTTAGATAAATTGACTGAGTCTCTTTTTTTTCATTAATCAGTATTTTTTATTATGATTTTGTGGGGTACAGTTAAGGGTTAGGTGTACAATTACGTTTCATTCAGGCACCCTGTTGATAAGAGGTGTTTCCCCATCCCCCGACAGATATTTGCTACTGTTAATCCCATCTCCCTCTCCCCCCCATAGTTTCCCAGTACCGTCAGTCATTTTCTTATAGTATTGCATTGGATGTTCAAGGTCCATTATATGAGTGAGAACATGTGATATTCGGATCTTTGTTTCTGTGAGAGGTCACTCAGTATTATAGACTCTAGTTCCATCCAGGTTGCAGCGAAATTCATGATTTTGTTCTTTTTTATGGCTGCGTAGTATTCCATCGTGTATATGTACCACATTTTTTTAATCCAGTCCTCTTTTGATGGGCAGCATGGTTGTTTCCAGGTTCTTGCTATTGTGAACAATGCTGCGATAAACATACGTGTGCAGGTATCTTTTTTATAGAGTGATTTGTGTTCTTCAGGGTATATTCCCAGTAGGGGGATTGCAGGGTCATATGGAAGGTCAATTTTTAGAGCTTTTAGGAATCGCCACACTGCTTTCCACAGAGGTTGCACTAGTTTACACTCCCACCAACAGTGTAGAAGTGTTCCCTTTTCACCACACCCTCTCCAGCAGCTGTTATTTTTTGAGTTGTTGATAATTGCCATTCTGACTGGAGTTAGGTGGTATCTCAGTGTGGTTTTGATTTGCATCTCCCTGATGATTAGTGAGGTTGAGCATTTCTCCATGTGTTTGTTGGCTGCTCGAATGTCTTCTTTTGTGAAGTGTCTGTTCATATCTTTTGCCCATTTTATAATGGGGTTGTTTGTTTTCTTCTTTTCAGTACGTTTCAGCTCCTTGTAGATCCAGGATGTTAAGCCTTTGTCAGAGACGTGAAAGACCTTTACAATGAAAATTACAAAACACTGCTCAAAGAAATCAAAGCTGACACGAACAAGTGGAAAAATATCCCATGCTCATGGATCGGAAGAATCAACATTGTGAAGATGTCCATCTTACCTAAGGCAATCTACAAATTCAATGCAATACCCATTAAATTACCAAAAACATTCTTCTCAGACCTAGAAAAAACAACCCAGGAATTCATATGGAAACACAAACGTCCAAGAATAGCCAGAACAATCCTCAGCAAAAAAAAAAAAAAACAAAGCAGGTGGTATCACAATACCAGATTTCAAACTTTACTATAAAGCTACAATCATCAAAACAGCTTGGTATTGGTACAGGAACAGGCATATAGATCAATGGAACAGAATTGAGATTCCAGAAGCAAAATCTCAATTTCTCAACCAACTCAGCTTCGACAAAGCCCCCACCACCTACCAATGGGGAGAGGAGAACCTATTCAGTAATGGTGCTGGGAAAATTGACTGACCACATGCAGATGATTGAAACAGGACCCCTATCTATCCGCATGCACAAAGGTTAACTCCAAATGGATCAGAGACCTAAATGTAAAACCTCAAACCATAAGAACCTTAGAAAAGGAAGGAAATATTCTCATGGAAATTGGAACTGGCATCCAATTCCTGTACAAAACCCGAAACCCACAGGACTTAAGAGAGAAGATAGACAAATGGGACCTTATTAAACTGACAAGCTTCTGCAAAGCCAAAGAAACCATCAAGAGAGCAGGGAGACAGCCTACAGACTGGGACTGAGTCTCTTTTAAGGGTACCTGCACCTTTGGCAATGAGTGGGGAAAGAGAATTTTCATGATCACACGCTGACTCAGATATATAGGCTGAACCTGCAAATTATTTTAGAATGCCAGTTGACAAGGTAGTCATTTCCATTTCTTTCTTTTCAGGATGCAAAGGAATGAAGAAATCCTTAATTTTGTCAGAAGATGAATTATTTTTAAAAACTTGATGTTTTTATACATTATTATTTATTAAACTTTTATGTGGAATTAATTGTGCATTAGCCATTCAAGATGAAAGAACTCTTCTACTCTTTTCACTATATGGTAATATTATGGTGTATTATCTGGTATGAAATTACCAGAACAATATGACATCTGAAACACAGTTAAAAATAGATTATGACCTATAAGAATATTAATCGACCTTAATAATAAAAATAATAAAAGCATTACATACGAAATAATAGCCGGGCTCGGTGGCTCAGCCTGTAATCCTGCGCCTTTGGGAGGCTGAGGTGAGTGAATTGCCTGAGCCCATGGGTTCGAGACCCGCCTGGGCAGCAAGACCTCATCTCTACAATAAATCAAAAAATCAGCCGGGCATGGTAGTGCATGCCTGTAATTCTGGTTACTTGGAA
>NW_007150143.1:91725-100913 GCF_000164805.1 Carlito syrichta | reverse complement strand
CGGAGCCCAGCAGGTCGAGGTTGCGGTGGCCAAGAGCGGCCACTGCACTCCAGTCTGGGTGACAGAGTGAGACTTCAACTCAAAAAAATAAAAAATAAAATAAAATAAAATAAAAGCCATATACTTCCCGGAGTATTTTTTCATTCCCAAAGAACATATTTGGTATTTGAGAAAATACAAAATGTAAGTAAAATATACTGACTGGCATCTGATATGCCACCTATTTCCAGGAAATTGTTTACCTCTGTGGACTCAGTGAAATGAAGGGAATTATAGAAAGTTTACAAGTGAATTTCAATTTGTACGTGTGAAAATTATTTAGTAATTCCTATCAACAGGATGCCATGAATTTAAAGAAAAAAAAACAGAATTCAGTTAATTTGCAAAGTGCAGCAAGAATGTAGTCATATTGTCTCAGTGAAATCAGATCAACTAAATCAAAATTACATCTTTCCATTAAATGAGGACGTTTGGTCATACTGGTTTTGGCCCAAATGAATATTTCCATAAAGTGTGTGTACCAACATTTATTCAGTGATACACTGTGCTTAGCTGTTAGCATTGATCATACATGATCTTAGTGTTGTGATTTAGGTGACATGATATAGGGAATAAAATGAAACTGCTAAAAAGGTGAGAATACAAATAAGAATATCTAGCTGACATTTCCTATTCTATTTAGCAGAACCATGGCCCTCAAACTAGCTAAATCATGATCCAACTATACTGTGAAAATTCATTTCCAGGAAAAAGAAAAAGTAGAAGAAAATATAATCACAGAGTTATGTGTTTGGCTAAACTATGCACAGTCACTTGTATTCAGCCATTTGTTGCCAAGAGAAGCAGTGATTTCATATGATGTAATATAATAATATTAGCACTATCATAATCAATGTATTGTACCAATTATGCATTGATTAAATTTAATTCAAACATAGAAGTACCTATATTGTGTCAGGATTTGTAGAAACATAACAACTATAATGGAAGTCTGATAAAAACAAGGAAAGAATGAAGGGAACACAGAACAGGAAAGAGTGGTTTCAAACAAGGATTAAAAAAACGTCTTCACAGAGACATTGAAAGTTGAACTGTCCTTGGATTTGATAAATAGACGTGAGAACAGGACTACAGGTAAAGGAGGTAAAGTCTGTAAAGATAAAAATGTACTAGAATCCTCTCTAGAACAGAGAGTTGTTATGTATGAAGTAAAGTTCATAGGAAGATCAGCCAGCATCGATGAGGATATGGAATAACATGTTAACTAGTTTAGGTTTTGTTCTGTGGAGTCAGTATATACGAATAGGGCTATATATTAAGAGATTTTGATAGCAGTATAAAGGATGGAATGGAAAGCAGTGAGAATAGAAATAGATGATTTAGGAGGTTTTTGTAGTAATATTAGCAAATAAAAAATGAGAACTTCTATTAGGTTAACTTGACCATAAAGCAGAGGATAGATGCCATCAATACTATACTCTTATAATCAATAGGACTTGAAGACTACCTGGATTTAGGGAATGGCTGGAGGAATTGTTCAAATATGATTCAAGAAGAGACAGAGAAACTAGGTAGTATATTAAACAAAATAAAGAAATCAGGAGTGGCAGCATATTGGATAGGAGTTTACAAGGCAATGATGAGTTTCATTGAAAAAAAAAGCACTGAGTTTAAGGGGTCTAAGAAATATTTACCTAAAAATATCTACCCAGGAGTTGGTAAAGTTTGATTTGGAACCTAGATGAAAGGTGGATACCAGAGATGGAAGTATGGAAAGTGAGTAAAGAAAAAGAGAGATGAGTACTCTTGGGAGAAAGGGCCAGATGGGGAATAATGTGATTAAAGAGGTGGTAGGGATGAATTAGACATAAAACCATGGAGAGACATTTATTGCTTTAAACTGCAAAAGAGAAAACGAGAAGGTAAGAGACAAGAAGTGGAAAGGGAAGATCTTGAGGGAACTCAAAGAAGATGCCTTCTATCTCCTTGGATTTTCTTGGTAAAATTGGAGGTGAAAGTGAAAGTAGCTAGAGAAGAATTAGGAACCTGACATGTGTGGGCATTGCTCATAACATGTTTTATTGAACAAATTAGCATAAATATTCAACTGTCTTTATCTGAGAAGCAATTCAACATGTTAACAAATACTGTTAATATATATCTTGTAGGGAAAAAAGTCACTATAACACAACCATGCGTTAAAAGAAAACAAATAACCAGTTTATATCCCAAGTGATTTATTTGAGCATTATTTCAAAATAGTCATATCTTTTAAATTTTTTTATTTTTCCACACTACATGTGATCTTTCACCCATCTTTTCTTGTAATATTAATAACATTTAAAATTATCTCCTGTTCTTAGTAATTTAGAAAATTGATAAGATTTCACTTTTATACCTAAAACTTACATTAGTAATCCCTTTTTGAATATCGCATCATTCAAGAACTCACACTATTGAGTTTAATTTACATGGACAGAATGGGACATTAAAAAATGGTAATCTTATTTTGTTGGCAGCAGTTAAATTGCTCTTCATCCCTTAAATGGTCTGTCACAGAATGTCTGAAAAGTCCATTAAAATTATCCAGTTTATTGCTCTTATTTTAACTAATTGAGCATCAGAAATAAGTGGCACTGTTCTTACTTGTCTATTATTGCTTCAGGGGAAGAATCTAAGACTTTAACACTTTACTATATGATAATAGTCAATTTCACCTGTGTTACCATGGTTACTCTGGGTTGATTTGAAAAAACTGTCCAGAAATCACATTTTGTGCACAATGAATATTATTACCTATCACTAACAGAATTAATACCTTTTCTGATTTTAAAAATCTTTCTGAGTGAAATTTTGTACCTAGTAAGCATTAAATCGCTATTGTATGTTGAAGACATCTAAGAAAACTATTTCAGTGGGGATAAAGTCATATATTTATTCACATAATAAAAGATCATAGACCCTTGAATTTGAAGAAGAATTCATGGATCATTCAGTTTGAGACTTCTCATTTTACAGATGGGAAAAAAATGACTCACTTGTTTAGGAAGAGACTGCTGAAGGTCACACAGATACCAAGTGATTCGAATATATAAACATGATTATTTCTCATGTAACAAAATGAGGCTGTGATTTTTATTGTAGTTTTCAGAAAATCTGTATTTCTGGGGAAATACATTAAAGAAAAACTAAGAACTTCCTCATGAGTAATATTATTGACCATTCCTTAGAGGCATGACAGGGAGTACTAGGAACTGTATGATAAAGTTTAGAAAGAGACAATGTAAGACATATATGAGTGGCTGCAAATATTGGTTCATAGTCAATCTAATCAGCTTCACTGTCTTAATGATGGAAATAGAACAGAGCTGTGCATATGATGTAATATACTGAGATATAAATTCCTTAGGGGAGGATATTATATCATTTATTCAACATAAATATGTGCATAGGAATATAAATAAGATACCATTCTTGCTTTCAAGGAGCATTTTTTACACCCTAACACATTGCATACATTTAGTTGCCTGACCTTCTGATTGACTGGTGTTGCTATACCTTTTCTCTCCAAATGATTGTTGTGGTTTTGCATTTATAAAATCGCTGCAGATTTTGATCTTGGTCTGCTAATAGAAAATGTGCCACTCATAATATATTTATATGATATCTTAGAACTTATTCAGTTGTCCTTTGAGCGAGGACAAGAGAGAATGCTAGCAACAGCTGAAATAATGACAGAAATAGCCCTGGTGGTCTTTTTAACGCAATAGTTTTAAGGCAGTGGTGTTAACAGAATGGTTTCAAGGAAATGGTTTCAGAAAGTAAATTCAAAAGCAAAGCAGTGTACTTATTTGAGCTTCAGAATCCCCGTGGTGGTCTGTAATGAGAACAATATTTTCCAGAATTTTGTAAAGAAGCAGAACCCTCTGTGTTTACAAATGAAATTTTGTATAAAAAAGCTCACTAGTTGTATAAAACAGATAAGAGCAGAAATGCTCTGGATGAATCAGAAATGTGAAGCTTGGGTTCTCACCAGCTATGCTTACTCCTGCCTTTCCATTTTATCAATTAAGAAAGATAATTTCAGATAAAAATGACTTGCCCTACAATTAATTGTTAGTAATCTATACAGTCAGGACCGGATTCCAGATCTTTCATACTCTACAATATTGCCTCAAGTGTAATGAATTTACTGGTAATCAATACTGTTGCAGACGAATTGGAAAGTATTAACAATGGTAAAGATACAAAATCTTCCTTGAGAAAAAAATGAAACAAAATTTTATTCATTCATGGAATAAATGTTGAACATTTAATATATGTCATGCACTAGAGATTTTGAGGCTAATAAAATCATAGGCCCTTGAGAAGCTAACAGATCTAATGATTCTTGTGGGAGAATGAATAATGTCCCCCAAACATATCCAAGTTCCAATCCCTGGAACCTGTGAGTGTTACCTTACATGGTAATAGGGCTTTGCAGATGTGATTGAGTTAAGGATCTTAAGATGGGGAGAGTATCATGGATTACTCAGGTGGGTCCAAACTTAATTATGGGTACCCTTATAATAGGGAGGAAGAGGGTGATTTTACCACAGAATAGAGAAGATAAGACAACTTCAGCAGAGAGAGAGAGACTTTTAAAGTTGCTATGCTGTGGACTTTGAACATAGAGGTAGGAGTCATAAGTCAAGGAATGCAAGGAATACAGATGGCCTCTAGAAGCTGGAAAAGGCAAGAAAAGATTCTTTCTTAGAGCCTTTAAAGGGGATATAGCCTTGAAAATTAAGTGGATTTATATTTCACACTATATATAAAGTCAAATCTAAGTGTATTAAATGTCTAATATGAAAAGAAAAACTTTCATAATCTTCTAGGAGAAAACTTAGAAAAAAAATCTTTGAGTTTAGGATAGAAAAATATTTCTCTAAGAAGACAAAGTACACACTGCAAAATGAATAACATAATAAAGAGAACTATTATAAGTTTTTAAAAATCTTGATAAAAAATTTTAACTAAAAGACATGTCACATATTGTGAGAGGACATTTGCAATGCATATAATTCCCCCAAAGGATTAATATCTAGAATATGTAAAGAACTGCAAATCAGTAAGAAAACGGTAACTCCAAAAGAAATGATAAAGGAAATATTACAGTTCGTGGTATGGGTACATTGAAGAGAGGAAACAGAGGGAATAAAATTCTATTCTTCACAAAGAAGGAACTGAAATAATTAAAATAGTTCTCTTCCCTCTTCAGTTTTCTTTTCTTGCTTTCCATGTGAACCCAACAGAAGTCAAAGGCAAAGTAACCCTTTGCTGTCCTCCATACAGTCAGTCTTCTGGAATACATAGTAGGGCAGAAAAGGATGAAGAGTGGATCTAGAGTGGCACAAGATCCACTATATTTTAAAAGTTTAATCATATAAAGTGTTGGAGAGTAGACAGAGCAAGGACAGACCTCATACAGTGCTGATGGGAATATAAATGTTTAAAATTTGGCAGTATTTATTAAAGTTCAACACATGTATAACTTAATGACCCAAAGATTCCACTTCTATGCAGAAAAGAATGTATGTGTTCACAGCAAAATACAAGTATAAGGGACATTTATAGTATAGTTATATTAAAATATTTTTGAAAAAATTAATCATCAGTTAGAAGAATTGATAAATGCATTTTAATATATTCAAGGCTGAGTATTATAGTGTATTCAAGGACAGAACATGGGGAAATCTCATGAGTAAGAGTGCATATCACAGAAGAATACTTCCAGTATAATTGCATATAAGGTTTTTAAAACATGCCAAAGAATATCATATGTTGTATAGTTCTACATCTATGTGTGGTTAAATAATCTAAAATTGCATGAAATAGCATACATCAAGTCACTAGCTACCTCTGAAAGTTAGGGAGAAAGATGTAGGTCAGAAGAGGTGCCTAGTAGGCATTAATATTGACGTTATTTCTTAAGCTTCCAGGTGAGTACATAAGTAATCAAAATATATTTCATTCAATTTTATGTCAGGTATAGTTCATAATGCCCTTTAAAACATGAAGTGTGACAGATGCTGTAAGACAGGTATGCCAAGGGCCTCTGGGAGCACAGGATAGGCCCATAAGCCAGAATTGGTGGGGGTGGTCAGGAAAGGATTGCTTGAGGAGCTGGCTCAATCAAAGGGTTTGGATCCTCATTAAGTCTTTGGAAATTCAGTGAAGGAAGAAATCAGTGTGGTGTTGGATACATTATCAGGAAACTAGACTTTAAATGGTGTGGAAAGAATGAAGAGGAGTTGCATGATAAGAGCAGTAGTTAGAACTAAGGTAGCTAAATTAGAGAGAGGGTGCAGAGGTACCTTTTTAGAAAGAATTAGGAGAGCTGGGCTCAGTGACTCAGCCTGTAATCCCATGCCTTGGGAGGCTGAGGTGAGTGGATTGCCTGAACCCACCGGTTTGAGACCCGCCTGGGCAACTTGGTGAGACCTCATCTATACAATAAATCAAAAAATTAGCCGAGTGTGTTAGCGTGCACCTGTAGCTCCAGCTACATGCAAGGCTGAGGCTGCGGTGGCCATGAGTGTGCCACTGCACTCCAGTCTGGGCGACAGAGTGAGACTCCAACTCAAAAAAAAAAAAAAAAAAAGAGTTAGGCGATGTATGTATGCAAGAAGCAAGTATTAGCCAGTAGGGCTTTACATTTCATTCATCTAAATGCTAACATTTCACCCAAGAAAAGTTATGCTCAAGCCATAAAAAAGCAGCTCAAAGTAGGAATTTGTTTGGTTAAGATGTGGCTATCATGCATTAAATTTGCATCATGTTCTACCACTTACAAAGCATGTAAATCCTCATGACCTTGAATGGGAGAAAGGCAGGCAGCCAACGGGGTGGGGTGGGGGGCAAGTCAAAGCCTTGGAAAGGTATGATGACTTACCCAAGGTTACCTAACTAATAAGTGATATGGTCAGGCCTAAAACCCATTTTTCCAATTGCATGTTCAGAATTTATTTTTCTGCCCCTGGCCTGTTCCACATTTTTATAGCTGAAGTTAGATAAAAATTTAGAGCACACTCTCTTACATAAGCACAAATCAACTGAAGAGCTTTTTGACAAGTTTGAATGGAGTGATAGTGCTCACAGACACCATTGCCAATAATTTATTTGTACAAGGTAATGATCTATTGCAGTGGGGGCAAACTGTCCAATCACTTGGAAAGGGTTGATTGGTAAGGAATTGAAACATTCCAATATCTATAACCTTTTTCAAAGTATACAACCTGATTAAAAGTGTAGTAATCTTTTAATAAACGGTTTAGAGGTTACATTTCTTTTATTATGCCATATTTTTTCCTGAATTGATGTCAAACTCTGTCACCCAAGCTGAAGTGTCCTGACATGATCATGACAATCACAGCTCACAGCAACCTTAAACTCCTGGGCTCAGGTGATCTGTCCACCTCGGCATCTCCAGTGGCTGAAACTACAGGTTCACACCACTATACCTGGCTAATTATTTAAAATATTTTTGTAGAGATGAGGTCTGGTTATGTTGCCCAGGCTGATCTTGAACTCCAGGGCTCAAGCAATCTGCCTGCCTCAGTCTCACAAAATGCTGGGATTACAGGAATGAGCCACTGTACACAACCTAGAAATTCTTGAATGAAAACAGTGAAATAAAGTTGATGAGTACTGTTAATACATTGGTCTTGAAATTCGTACTTTGGCTATAGACTTTCTTGGAAATTGAAAAAAAGTGTTACAAATATGTCTACACTTCTTTTTATCTCCCATCAGAAGATTAGTTTGTTCACGAGCCCACAGAGGGACCAAAACATTATTTCAATGCAGTTATAGATGAAAAACTGGGTTTAAAGATGAAGTTTATACTCAGATGTTCTTATTTAGCACAAATGTAGCCAGGGCATGAAAAGAAAAATGCAAATAAAACATCCGTTGGTTTACCTTTGGAATCTTACTCTGACTTTAGCTTTTTGCTTGACACTGTGAGGCATACAAAGGCATGATATAAGTTTTCTGCCTTCAAGAAGTTTACAGTTGCATTTGAGAACTGTTAAACATTGCAATACAGTGAATTATGAGATACATATAGCAAGCATTCTTTGGAAGACACTAATTGCAATGCCCTTCAGACAGTTTTTACTCAATAAAAACAGAGTGGCATTTTGGGAAATTTTAGGCTAGCAATTTTTTTTCTAAAATATTTTAGAAACTACTGTGTTGAGAGACAAGGCAAGATGGTGATGGAACCAGTGGGAGCGTGAAAGTCTCTGCAAGGGCGAGTGTACATAAAGACAGTTTGTGTGAGTGGGTGAGTGCAGCTGGGTGAGTGAAAGTTCAACTGAGGGAGAATCTGGATCAAGTACCCAGGGCACCCCTCTGGAGGTGGCTGCAACCCGCCACTGCCCTAGATCAGAGCCTGTAGTGTGCAGGATCATCAGCCATTCTCTGGGGTCTCTCGGGAGGAGGCAGCAGACATCAGCTGGTCCTTAGCATCAGGTCCACTCCTCCACCCGCAGCAGCAGGCAGGGCAATGGCACAGGGAACCATGGAGAGGTCACAGTGAGGAAATCTGGAGCTGAGCCCCACCACGGTAAGGAGACACCACCCACTGCCATTTTCTCTGTCCTAGGATCAGAAAGAGACCTGTGTTGGCCTGATCAGCTCTGTTCAGCAGCTAACCTGGGACCCAGAGGCAATCTCCACAGTTCTCTGGGACCGACCATCACTGCTCCAGAGAGGAAACTTCAGGAGCAGACAAGGAGAGACGGATGCCCCAGCCTCACAATGGACAAGGTATGGACATCTGATTTGAGTAGGGAACTTGGTGGCAGCAGCAGCAGCAGCAGCAGACGAGTTGGATGAGTTTGAATCTGATTTACCCTCCTCCTACAGCAGTCTGAGGGGCATCTGGCCCACACTAAGGGCAACTCGAATGGCCTGTTTCAAGAGTGGAGGGAAGTGGTTGAAGACTGGAGCCTGTTCCCTACTCCAGCAGCAACCAAAAAGGGCAGCGGTGCTTGGAAAAGGAACCTGAAGTTTCTGAAACGGCCACAGAGGGAGCTCTTTTTTCTTGTTTTTCCTCTGTTTTTCATTATGTTTTTGTACTTGTTTTGTCTCTGTGTGTGTGTGTGTGTGTGTGTGTGTGTGTGTGTGTGTGTTTGGTGTGT
>NW_007150143.1:70327-91653 GCF_000164805.1 Carlito syrichta | reverse complement strand
AGTGGCCGCTCCCGGCCACCACAGCCTCGACCTGCTAGGCTCTGGCTATCCTTCCACCTCAACCTTCCAAGTAGCCGGAATTGCAGGCATGCGCTACCACGCCCGGCTGATTTTCTGATTTATTGTAGAGATGAGGTCCCACTGCCCAGGTGGGTCTCGAACCCACGGGCTCAGGCAATCCACTCACCTCAGCCTCCCAAAGGTGCAGGATTACAGGCTGAGCCACCGAGCCTGGCTGTATGGGTATTCTTGAGGGTGAGTGCATCATCAGATTTTATTTTCTTTGTTTGCTTGTATGTTTTTTGTTTGCTTTTGTTTGTTTGTCTATTTGTTAGTTGGTATATCTGTCTGTTTTCTTGCTCCCTTGTCTCTCTCATCTTCCTTTTGTCTCCCTTCTTCCTTTTTCCATTATTTTGCTTTTTCCTATCTCGTTTTTCTTTCAGGGAGCATACATACACTCCCAATGCATGAACAGACTGTAAGGTGGTGGGAAGTGGGTTCCAGGGACCCACACTACTGTCAGTAGATACTGTGATCTGCAGATAGCTTCTGAACCACATCTCCCACATCACAACTTAATCAAGACTGAAAACTGCAAAAAACACTGCCTCCATCCCCAGTTTAGCTTCAAAATTGGAAAAATCTAGAGGATCTACATAAGGAAGAATAGGGGATTGAGAAAACAAATGTGAAAGCTATCTCCCTATCACTGAGCAACAGAATTAAAGGGGGAGGAGGAGGAGGGAAACCACCACAAGTGAAGAAGAACGAAAGGAAGAAATCAGGTCCCATATAGACCCCTGG
The DNA here is from genome assembly GCF_000164805.1 of Carlito syrichta. Classification (NCBI taxonomy): domain Eukaryota; kingdom Metazoa; phylum Chordata; class Mammalia; order Primates; family Tarsiidae; genus Carlito; species Carlito syrichta. Next base: position 90,849 of record NW_007150143.1, on the reverse strand, counting down.
GAAGAAAGTACCTGAGAATAGAGACTTCAGAACTCAAACAATGATGAGCAATCACAATGAATGGTCTCAAACCACAGACCAAAATATCAAGATATTAATAAAAAGAATGAATAGAAATGAGGAGAGACAAGAGGAAAGAATGAAGGAGTTGGTAACTCAGATGATGTCAGTAAAGGATACAGTAACAAAATAAATAACAAACTGACAAGTATGGAAAGCAGAATAAAACAAGTAGAAGGAAGAATCTCAAAGCTGAGGACCAAAATATAGAACTAACCCAAACTGTTAAAAACATAGAAAAGAAGCTTAAAAAGACAGAACAAAGCCTCCAAGTGATGTATGATTATACTAAGATGATGAACCTATGCTTAATTGACATTCCTCCAGCAGATAGAGAAACAAAGACAACCCTGGAAGAAACATTCCATAAAATTATCCAAGAAAACTTCCCTCATCTTATCAGAGATGTGACCACTCAACCACAAGAAATTCAGAGAACTCCACAAGACATCAAATTAGAAGACCAACTCCTAAACACATAGTAATTTACTTACAGAAAGCAGGTATAAAGGAAAAAGTCCTAAAGGCAGCAAGAGAGAAAGATCAGACTACTTACTGGGAACAACCAATTAGAATAGCAGTGGATTTATTTGCAGAAACACTACAGGCTAAAAGAGACTGGAGACCAATCTTCAAAGTTCTCAAAAATAAACAGTTCCACCCAAGTATCTCTTACCTGGCTAAGCTAAGCTTCATCAGTGATGGAGAATTCAAATCCTTCCCAGACATTCACTCCCTAAGAGTTTACACCTCCTCTAGACCAACTCTACAAGAAACACTTAAGAAAGTATTAAACACAGAAGAAAGAAAGAAAAAAAAAAAGATGACCACACTCTTCCCAAGAATGCAGGAAAATAATGAAAACAAACATATATCAACCCAAATATCAAAAGAAAACAAACAAATAAACAAACAACAACAAACCCTATAAGAACCACATGACAGGAATAAGTTCACACATCTCAAAAATTAGCCTGAATGTGAATGGCCTAAATGCACCACTGTAAAGACATAGAATGGCAAACAAGATTTTTAAAATGACAGAACAATATGTAGTCTCCAAGAGATTCATCTCACCAGAGGGAAACACACAGATTCAAAGTAGGAGGAGAGAAAACAAATTTCCAGGCAAACAGAACACAAAAGAAAGGAGATTTTGTGATCTTACTATCAGAAAAAATATCCTTTAAGCTCTCAAAAATTAAAAAAGATAAGGAAGCTCACTACATGAAGATAAAAGGTTCAATCTATCAACAAGAGATATACATCCTAAACATATATGCACCCAACATAGGAGCACCAATCTTTATAAAGTAGCTTCTAGGTAAACTATAAAAAGATATTGACTCTAACACTATCATAGCTGGAGATATAAATACCCCAATAACAGCTCTAGATAGATAATTGAGGCAAAAAGTCAACAAGGAGATCCAGATCTCAACTTGATGCTTGACAAAATGGACTTAAAAGATACCTACAGAACACGCCACCCAACAACCATGGAATATACATTCTACTCATTACCGCTTGGAATATACTTCAAGATTGACCACATCCTCAGCCATAAATCAAGCATAAGCTAATTTCATAAGATTGAAATATGGCCATGCATCTTCTCAGACCACAGTAGAATAAAAATGAATATCAGCAACAACAAAGTTACCACAAAACCTATAAAAACATGGACACTAAACAGCATGATGCTGAACAACTCCTGGGTCAAAATGAAAATCAAAGCAGAAATTAAAAGATTTTGATAAAATCCAGCATCCCTTCTTGATAAAAACCATTGAACATCTCAGTGTGGTTTTGATTTGCATCTCCCTGATGATTAGTGAGGTTGAACATTTCTTCATGTGTTTGTTGGCTGCTCGGATGTCTTCCTTTGTGAAGTGTCTGTTCATATCTTTTGCCCATTTTATAATGGGGTTGTTTGTTTTTTTCTTTTCAGCACATTTGAGTTCCTTGTAGATCCAGGATGTTAAGCTTTTGTCGAAGCTGGAGTTGGCAAATACTTTTTCCCAGTCTGTAGGCTGTCTCCCTGCTCTCTTGATGGTTTCTTTGGCTTTGCAGAAGCTTGTCAGTTTAATAAGGTCCCACTTGTCTATTTTCTCTCTTATGAGCTGTGGGTTTTGGGTTTTGTTCAGGAATTGGATGCCAGTTCTGATTTCCATGAGGGTATTTCCTTCCTTTTCTAAGGTTCTTATGGTTTGAGGTTTTACATTTAGGTCTCTGATCCATTTGGAATTAATCATTGTGCATGGAGATAGATAGGGGCCCTGTTTCGATCTTCTGCATGTGGTCAGCCAGTTTTCCCAGCACCATTTACTGAATAGGTTCTCCTCTCCCCAGTGGTAGGTGGTGGAGGCTTTGTCAAAGATGAGTTGGTTGAGAAATTGAGGTGTTGCTTCTGGAATCTCAATTCTATTCCATTGATCTATATGCCTGTTCCTATACCAATATCAAGCTGTTTTGATGATTGTAGCTTTATAGTAAAGTTTGAAGTTTGGTAATGTGATACCAACTGCTTTGTTTTTTTTTGCTGAGGATTGTTCTGGCTATTCTTGGATGTTTGTGTTTCCATATGAATTCCTGCATTGTTTTTTCTAGGCCTGAGAAGAATGTTGCTGGTAATTTGATGGGTATTGCATTGAATTTGTAGATTGCCTTAGGTAAGATGGACATCCTCACAATGTTGATTCTTCCAATCCATGAGCATGGGATATTTTTCCACTTGTTTGTGTCAACTTTGATTTCTTTGAGCAGTGTTTTGTAGTTTTCCTTGTAAAGGTCTTTCACATCTCTGGTTAGGTAGATGCCAAGGTATTTCATTTTTTTTTGTGGCTATTGTGAATGGAATTGTGCTTTTTATTTGGGTTTCTGTTTGTTTATTATTGGTGTAGAGAAATGTGATTATATTTTGTACATTTATTTTGTAACCTGAGACTTTGTCAAAGGCCTTTATCAGTGTAAGGAGGTTTTTGACAGATTCTCTTGGGTTTTCAAGGTATACAATCATATCATCTGCTAAGAGAGATAACTTGACTTCCTCTTTTCCTATTTTGATACCTCTGATTGCCTTCTCTTCTCTGATTGCTCGAGCCAGGACTTCCAATATTATGTTGAACAGGAGGGGTGAGAGTGGGCATCCTTGTCTTGTTCCAGTTTTCAGGGGAAATGGTTCTAATTTCAGAATGGCAATTATCAACAAGTCAAAAAATAACAGCTGCTGGAGAGGGTGTGGTGAAAAGGGAACACTTCTACACTGTTGGTGGGAGTGTAAACTAGTGCAACCTCTGTGGAAAGCAGTGTGGCGATTCCTAAAAGCTCTAAATACCAACCTCCCATATGACCCTGCAATCCCCCTACTGGGAATATATCCTGAAGAACACAAATCACTCTATAAAAAAGATACCTGCACACGCATGTTTATCGCAGCGTTGTTCACAATAGCAAGAACCTGGAAACAGCCATGCTGCCCATCAAAAGAGGACTGGATTAAAAAAATGTGGTACATATACACGATGGAATACTACGCAGCCATAAAAAAGAACAAAATCATGAATTTCGCAGCAACCTGGATGGAACTAGAGTCTATAATACTGAGTGACCTCTCACAGAAACAAAGATCTGAATATCACATGTTCTCACTCATATAATGGACCTTAAACATCCAATGCAGTACTATACAAAAATGACTGACCGCACTGGGAAACTATGGGGGGGAGGGAGATGGGATTAACAGTAGCAAATAACTGTCTGGGAATGGAGAAACACCCCATATCAACAGGGTGCCTGAATGAAACGCAATTGTATACCTAATCCTTAACTGTACCTCACAAATTCATAATAAAAAAATAAAATAAAATAAATAAATTAAAAAAAAAAACATTGAACATCTAGGCATAGAGGAACATACCTCAAACAGTAAGCACGATCTACAATAAATGCACAGCAAGCATATTGCTAAATTGACAAAAGTTAGAGGCATTTCTCCTGAATACTGGAACAAGACAATTCTACCCACTTTCATCCCTCCTGTCAACATAGAGCTGGAAGTCCTAACTAGAGAAATAAGCCAAGAGAAAAATATCAGGAACATCCAAATAGAAAAAAAAGGAAGTCATCTTATCCCTCTTGCACTGATAAAGTTCTTTGGCAAAGTATCAGGATATAAAATCAATGTGCAAAAGACAGTTGCATTCTTATACAGCAAAACAAACAGACAGTGAAACAAATAAAAAGCAAAATACCATTTATAATTGCAACAACAACAAAAGAGAAATGCCTCCGCATCTTCCTAACCAGAGAAGTGAAAGACCTTTACAATGAAAACTACAAAATGCTGCTCAAGGAAGTCAAACATGACACAAACAAATGGAAAAATATTCCAAGTTCATGAATTGGAAGAATCAAGGCAATATATATATTTAGTGCAATACCCATTTAATTACCAGCATCATTCTTCTCAGTCCTGAAAGGACAATACTGTGGGGGTCCGCCCCGCAAGGGTCGTGGGAAGTGTCCTGAAGGAGAGACGGATAGGCGACGGACGACGACCATATACCGGACACCGGCTTCTTGAACAGATGACAATTTAATGTTAGTTAACACAGAGCTTTTATACCATTCATGAAGGTGCAAGACAAAGAAAATTCTTTCATATACATATCTTTTAAAAGTTACCAGCTAGTGGTCTTAGTAGAGAACAAATCAAGATTCCCATAGGTCTTAGTAGCAAACAAACCAAGATTCCCATAGGTCTCCTGACAAAATCTTATTCATAAAACCAACAATGACACTCTCAGTCCAAAGTCCCAAATTACAAATGTTTCAAGAAAGTTTTTAAAGTGTATATTTCTTTATGTGTCAGGAATATTCTCATGTTAGGCTCTTATGTTCTTCAGAGTCCTGTGATCGCCTCCCTTGTCCAGATGTCCTCGTTACTTTTCTCTTATCTTGTAGTGCTTGTTTCTAAAGAGAACTCAAAAGAAGCTTTTAGTAATGTTTCCCAGGCCCCTCAAGGTTGCTTTCTGTTTTAGCTGATCTTGTCATATAAGTGTCTGATTATTATATTATGAGTTTAGTGAAAACCTACTCTATAAATGTTAACTTAGAATTTTAACTATAGTATTAAGTAAAAATCTTAACATAGTCTTTGTCCTAAGTTAGTGAAAACAGTGTTATATATCACCTACATAACTCCTAGATAAGTGTTAGAACTTATAATGAATTCATAATGAACTTATTATAAACTTGTGCTTCTAAAAAACCTTATGTCTAAACACTAAACTGCATAATCCTAAATCAAATAAGGAGTGGATATACTTATATCATTTATCACTTAAGCAATATCTAGTAACTTATAACCAAGTGAAAGAAAACATTCTTGATGTGCTTCAGAGTTTAACCCTTGCATATGTTAGAAAAGGCCAAGTGGCATAGTGGGAAAAATGGAAAAATAAACCATGATATTTCCAGGTTAGTTGTGAGTACTTCACATAAACATGCCATTTTCTTCTTCCACGACTGCACAGAATTCTTTGGCGGTATCAAACAGCAAAGGTGAAAGACAGAAGGGCCTCAGCTTCATGGGCTTGCCCTGCGGCCTGGCGTCTTCGGCCCACCCGGACCCTGTCAATCAGGTGGGCCTCCAAGGCTGGCTCCCAACATCTCCCCTTTTTTTGTTTTTAAACTTTGAATGACAACCAAAAAGATTTATAACAACTTTAATTTTAAAAATTACAACTTTAATAGTCATTACTACATCAATTTCAGTTTCAGCCATAACTTTAGCTAAAGTACATACTACTACATTTACAGACCAGTAAATTCATATGGAAACATAAACGGCCACGAATAACTAAAACAATCCTTAGCAAAAGAAACAAAGTCGGAGATATCACACTTCCAGACTTTAAACTTTATTATAAGGCTACAATAATCAAACTAGACTGATATTGGTACAAGAACAGGCATATAGACAAATGGAACGGGATAGAGATTCCAGATGCAAAACCTCAAGTTCTCAATCAACTCATCTTCGACAAAGCATCCACTAGCAGCCACTTGGGAGAGAAGTTATTCAGTAATTGGTGCTGACCAGATGCAAAAGATTAAAACAAGACCCCTACCTATCATCATACACAAAAATCAGTTCTAAAGGATAAAAAACCTAAATGTAAAGCTTCAGATTATGAAAACCTTAGAAAAATGTAGGAGACTCCCTTATGGAAATTGTAACTCACAACCAATTCCTGATCAAAACCCCAAATTCCCATGCCATAAGAGATAAGATAGAGAAGTGGGACCTCATCAAACTGACAAGCTTCTGTGGAAGACAGAAGCTTCTGCAAAGCTTCTGTGGGAGATAGCCCACAGACAGGGAAAAAATATTTGTCAACTGTATATCTGACAAAGGCCTAACATCTAGGATCTACGTGGAACTCAATTGTGCCAAAAAGAAAAATACAAACCTATTAAAAAGTAGGCAAAAGATATGACTTGACACTTCTCAAAAGAAGACATATGAGCAGCCAACAGATACATGAAAAATGCTCAGCTTCACTAGTCATCAAAGAAATGCAAATTATAACCACACTGACATAACACCTAACTCCAGTCAGGTTTGCCATCATCAGTAACTCAGAAAACAACAGATGATGAGGAGGATGTGTGGAAAAGGGAACACTTTTACATTGTTGATGGGAATTCAAACTTGTACAATGTCTGTGGAAAACAGTGTGGCAATTCCTAAAAGACCTAAAAATTGACCTTTCATACGACCCAGCAATTTCCCTTCTGGGAGTATACCTGGGGGAACTCAAGTCACTCTATGAAAAAGATATCTGCACATGCATAGTTATTGAAGCATTATTCACAGTAGCAAAAACATGGAACCAACTGTGCTGTCCATTGAAAGTGAACTGGATAAGAAAAAAGTGGTACGCATACATGCTGGAATATTATACAGTCATAAAGGATAAGTATGAACTTCACAGCAACTTGGACGGACTTAGAGTCTTTAATATTCAGTGATCTATCACAGAAACAAAGAACTGAGTACCACATGTTCTCACTCATAAGCGGACTCTGAACAATTAATATACTACTATAAGAAAGAGATTGTCATTAGTGGGAAACTGCCAGGGTAGGGTGTGGGCACACTTCATCAATAAGGGCAACTGATCTCAAACCAGGTGAAGTGCAGACAAAAGTGAGGCCCAAACTTTACCTGTACAGTGACCATTTATATATCGAACCCTGAATTTTACCCTACATTTTTAAAAGAAAATTTTAAAAAAGAAACTACTGTGTTTATCAGATAATTTGAGTCCCACACTAGGTCAAAGGCAGGACAGGACAGAATGACTCCTGGACTAATTATTCAATCAACAAGGGAAGTTGTTTCTGAAACTACTGGTTTGTGAAGAGGATACAATTTAGCTTAAATTGTGTATACTTTGTACTGGCAATAGTTTAAAGAGATGCAAATGATTTGTATAAAAAAATTAAACAATTTTTGTAGCTTATATTTTTTCCAAATACCAAATAGATGATATTTTATCCACGCTTTCAGTACATTTCAAAAACACTAGCTTTTAACCATGATTCTAGATACAAGTAGAAATACGTTATAATTAGGACAAGATCTAAGAAAAATCTCATAAGAAAAAAATAATAAAACTAGTGTTTATAGCTAAGAAAACAAAACCAGTATTCAGTAATTGGATGAGCTCAAAGAAAAAGAACAAAGCAGAAGCAATAACATCTTAAATTATTGTTAATTGGAAAAGCCAAGATGTTCCTCCAGGCAGAAATCAGTAATTAGAATGTGGCTAAAGCTCATTATCATCATCTTGGTTGGAAATAAAACGTAGATTGCATATCCTCCCTCCCCAAGTTTCTCTCAGTCAACAACATTTAGATACTTCTACTGATGAGAAAAAGCAATGGAAGAGGTAAACCTTAACATCTCAATCCCCTTCTCCAACTACCGGCTTCTGAAGTGCTTCTTTTGCCTAGCAACACCTGCAACTTCAGGTCCATACCCAGCAGGAAATATGAAGCAAGGCAAAAAGCAGCATGTCAATGGTACAGCCTTAAACTCAGAGATCTCACTGATTTCTACTCATTGGAATGCTATCTGAGTAGACCTGAGCATACCACTCTGCCTTAGCGTATCTCCTTATTTCTGTTCCCTTTCCAGCCTTGATAAACAAGTTACATGATTACTTCTGACTTGTTTATTCCATCGTCATCCATGCCTTTAGGGATATACAATTCTAGGAATCCTTTCTCTAGACCCAATGCTCTGGGTTATCCAACCCATCTTGTTTTTCAGTAGGAAAATTCATCCCACACACCAAAAAGCAGACCCCATGTCTGTGCTCCTTATAATATGGTTCATAGTTCAGCAGAATCAGAAATATATTGTGGTGTGCATAAAGATTTCTAAAACATAGATGTGGGGGCTCAACTCAGATATGCTGAGCAAGAAAGTTGGAGTTGGAGCCCGTATGGTTTAAAATCAGTATATAAATATGTAAGAACTAGTACTTGTTGCTTGTCCTTTTTCCTTTACTCATAAGTGTCTTCCTCTTGATTAACATTTAGCTTACTTTTTCTCATCATTCAAGAGTCAGGTTATATGTCATCCCTCAGAGAAGCTTTCTCAGGCTACTCTAAAGAAAGATTCTCTGCCCCTACTATAAGTCATTATCACTTATCCTCTTTTATTTTATTCACAGTAATTAACAGTATCTGAAATTATCTTGTTGTGTATATATTTCCCTACTTATTTTCTATCTTTTCCAATGAGAATGCAAACTCTACAAAAGGTAGAGCTTGACATTTCTTTTACAGCATTGCCTTACCTGTGTTATATGGTTTGCATGTTTATCTCTTACAAAACTAATGTTGAAACTTAATCCCCAAAGTGGCAGTATTGAGAGGTATGGCCTTCAAGAGATAGTTGAATAATGAGGGCTCTGCTCTCGTGAATAGATTAATTTATTTTCATGGAAATGGAACTGGTGGCTTTATAAGAAAAGGAAGAGAGATAGGAACTAGCATGCTCAGCTCTCACTCCTTGTGATGCCTTGTGCCACCTTGCCTTGGGACTCTGCACAGAGTTCCCACCAGAAAGAAAACCCTCAACAGATGTGGCTGCTTGATCTTGGACTTCATATCCTACATTATTGGAAGAAATAAGTTATTTTTATTTATAAAGTATCAAATTTCAGACATTCTGTTACAAGCAACAGAAAATAGGCTAAGATGGTGTGGCTTTGATAGTGCCTGACACACCATAAAGAGGCTCTCAACAAGTCTTTGCTAAATTAATCAAAGACTGATCTAATGAAAATATCCAGATTTCCAAGAGCACCTCCATATATTAGGTCAATGGGAATATAGACAAGCTGTTGACCTTTTCTTACCTACTCATAATCTACCTTTGTCCTCTGTAGAAAGCCAAATATAGAAATACATGAGACCAAATCTGAACCAGATATGTATATACATTTTAAATAAGCTACTGTGACTGTGGCATGTCCTTACAATATTCCAATAGTTGAATAAACCTTATAAAACTGAAATCTTTAGAAAAATAGTCATTTAGATGAACTATTTTTAGGTAAATAAAGATTAACTTTTAAGTGCCAGAAAAGCATTAATAGTTTAATGGAATTCTTTCTAAAATCTATTATATGTTTCGCAGTATTAATAAATGTATTGAGGGCAGGGAAGCTGGCATATAACTAGGGTTCACCTGAGAAAAGATTCCCAAGCATTTGAACATCAGGGGCTTATTAAGGTTGAACCAAAGCACCTTTATCAGCATGCATAAGATGCAGCAATCCCTCAAGTACATATATTTATTCTGACAGTTTTTCAGTAGTTTTCCAAACATTTGGGCTCCTATGGTGGCTATTGTGAAGAAAGGTACCTTGTTTCATTGAAATCCAGCAAGACAAATGATCTTCACTCAATTTCTTCTACTACTCTATTTAGGGGGTTATTATCATGAGTGCTAGGATCTTTAAGAAGATCTTGCTCCACCTATGTATTTGCATATGCCGTGTAATTAAAAGTTGCAATCATCATTATCTAAACCCTACAGATGAGTAACAAAGGTCCAGAGAATGTAAATAGCTCCAGCAAAGTCCACACAAGTGCCTATGTGCATATTGCCCTTCCTAAAACTGATTATTTGCCTGCCCAGATGGATAGCACAGGCAAAACCTAGTTGGACTCTAAGTCCTAGTCTTTCCTAATAAGCCTTGTCAATTGTTAGCTCATTAAATAGAGATGAGAAGGAGATGTCTGGAATAATTTTTATTATTTTGCTTCTGTTTGGCTTTTTCAAGCATTTTTAATAAATACAATAATAGGATAAAATTTTGTACAGCATAGAATGATATGCAATGAAAAATGTATCTTCCTCTAATCGCAGACCCTATACCCTGAGGCAGCCACAAGACAATCACAGTTTACAGTCTTTTGCCTATTCTTCCAAAAAATACTTTATGCAGAGAATAAAAGAAATACTCTCTCTATATCATATATACACACATATTATATATAATTTTGCAAATGAAATAATTATATCCATACTTATCTGTGCCTTGATTTTTCTTATTTAATATATCTTGGAGACAATTCCTTATTATTATCAGCATATCCATCTATTCCTTTTATCTGGTGGTTTAATTTTTATCAACTTTTTATGATGAAATCTTGGACGAACACAAAAATGTTGGGCGAATGGTTTAGTGAGCACAAATATACACATTATGTAGATTTTAGAACTAATAGTTTTAAATACCTGCTTTATCATGTTTATCTTTTCATTCATCATTATATCTTATTTTATTTAATGCATTTTAAAATAAGTGATATACATTAGTTCCCTTTATCAGGATAAACCTTAGCATGCATATCATTAGCCAGAGTTAAATGTTTATTTTCAGTTATTTTCTAAAGGTGACATTTACATAAAATAAAATCCACAAATTGTAACATTCAATGAGTGTTGACAAATGAATGTATGAGGTAATTCAAACATCTATCAAAATATAGAACATTATCATCACTCCAGAAATTTCCTAATGCCTCACACCTGGTCATAATTGTGCCCACACCCTCAAAAGGGGGAATGTTCTGATTTTTTTCATAACAGACTATTTTTACCTGTTATAGAATTTCATGTAAGTTGAATCATACAGTATATACTCTTTTGTGTAAGTCTTTTATCGTTCAGGATAATTTTGAGGTTTTTTTTCCATATTGGTTTGTCTATCTTTACTGTGTTCCTTTTTATTACTAAATTGTAACCCATTGTACAAATATACAACATGCATTATTTGACATTTATGTCAATGATCCATATCAAATTAATGCTTGTTTATGATGTGAGGTAGGGCTTGAGTTTCATTATTTTTCATGTGAATAGCTAGCTTTTCTGCTGTCATTTGTTGAAAAGTCATTTTTTTTTTTTTTTTTTGAGTTGGAGTCTCACTCTGTTGCCCAGACTGGAGTGCAGTGGCTGCTCTCGGTCACTGCAGCCTCGGCCTACTGGGTTCCGGCGATCCTTCCGCCTTAGCCTTCCAAGTAGCTGGAATTACAGGCATGCGCTACCACGCCCGGCTGAATTTTTGATTTATTGTAGAGATGAGGTCTCGCTGCCCAGGCGGGTCTCGAACCCGTGGGCTCAGGCAATCCACTCACCTCAGCCTCCCAAAGGTGCCGGATTACAGGCTGAGTCACAGAGCCCGGCTGAAAAGTCATTTTTTAAATACTGGATTGCTTTACTGACTTTTTCAAAAAATAAATAACTTTTATAAGTGTGTAAATTTTTTCTGAATTCTGTTCTACTAATACTTATGCCAGTACCACACAGTCTTGAATAATGTAATTTTACACTAATTACACATTAAAATAATGTGGTGTATATCTCCAAATTTGTTATTTTTCTAACTACTTTTATTATTCTAAGTACCATGAATTCCATATGCATTTAAAGAATCAGATGATCATTTTCTACAAAGTAATGTGATGGGATTATGTTTAAGATTGTATTGAGTCTAGATAATTTTGAGGATAATTGACATCTTAAAATATTGTCTTCCAATTTACAAACATGACATATGTCTCAATGTATTTGAGTCTTAATTTTTCTCAGCAATAGTCTGTAATTTTCAGTGTAGCAGTCTTACACATCTATCGTTAGATGTATTTCTAGGAAAATGTTTTTGCTGCTGTTGTAAATTGCATTGCTTTAATGTTATTTTTCATTTAAGGCTCTCTTGTATAAAAATATAATTGATTTCATATGTTGAATTGTATCTTGTTATCTTACTAAAATGATATAAATCAGTTACGTAATTTTACTTATAGATTCCTTGTGGCTTTCTACATATACCTACATGAGATATAAAATTGAAAATACTACTGTTTATTTCTTGTTGATAGTTTAAAAATTTTTAGAAATTGATGGGGTATATGAAAAATTTTGTTACATATAAATAATGTATACTGCTCGACTCATGGTATTTACGATCTCTATCACCAGATTGCAATTTTTTTTAAAGTATGGTCACTCTACTGATCTATCAGTGAATTTATTATTTCTACCTTACTGTATGTTTGATTGAAATAACTTTAGCCTAGTTATCATCATCTTTTCCCTTCCCTGTGATTCACCTTTTCCAGTCTCTGTTTTCTATCTTTTCACCATATACCTCCATGTGATTATGTTAGCTCCTACGTATAAATGAGGCTATACAATATTTATCTTTTTGAGCTTGACTTATTTCACTTAAGATAATGACCACCAGTTCGGTGCATCTTGCTGCAAATGACATGAGTCCATTATTTTTCGTGGCTGAATAATATTCCATTGTGCATATATACCACATTTTTTCTTATCCACTCATCTACTGATGAGCACTTAGGCTGATTCCATATCATTCTATTGTAGCTCATGCTGCAATAAACATGTGAATGCAGGTACCCCTTGGATACGCAGATTTCTCTTACTTTGGATTAATACCCAGTGAGAATATTGGATTAAACGCTAATGCTAAGTTTCATTTCTTGAGAAATCTCTGTAGTTTTTCCATAGTTGTTGTATGGGTTTACATTCCCACCAACAATGCTTAAGGGTTTCCTTTTCTATGCATCTTCACTAACAACTATTATTTTTTGGCTCTTTGATAATAGCCATCCTGATTTGAGTAAGATGATATTTCATTGTGTTTTTGATCTTTATTTATCTGATAATTAGTGATGTTGAGCGTTGTTTTCAAATACCTGTTGGTCATTTGTATGCCTTTTTTGGAGACACGTCTCCCATGTTCTTTGCCCACTTTTTAATGGGATAATTCACTTCTATTCTGTTAAGTTGTTTGAATTCCTTGTATATTCTGGATATTAGTCTCCTGTTGGATGAAGAGTTAGCAAATATTTTCTCCCATTCAACAGGTTGTCTTTTCCTTCTGCTGATTGTTTTCTCTGCTGTACAAAAGCTTTTCAGTTTAATATAGTTCCATTTGTTTATTTTTATTTTTGTTTCCCGTGCCTTTGAGGTGTTAGCATATATTACTTGCCTAGACCAATGTTCAGGAAAGTTTTTCCTTGGTTTTCTTTTGTACATTTTATGGTTTGGGGTCTTAAGTTTAAGTCTTTAATCAATTTTAAACTGATTTTTGTAGAAGGTGAAAAATAGGAATCCAGTTTCACTTTTCTGCATCTGAATACCCAATTTCTCCATCATCATTCATTGAAGAGAGTGTCTTTTCCTCAGTGCAAGCTTTTGTTGACTTTGTTAAAGATCAGTTGGCTGTAAGTATTTGACTTCATTTCTGGGTTCCCTCTACTGCTTTATTGGTCTTTTGTGTATTTCATACACCAATACCATGCTCTTTCGGTTACTATAGTCTTGTCATATATTTTGAAGTCAGATAATATGATGCCTCCAGCTTTGTTCTTGTTGCTCAGGATTACTTTTGGTATATGAACTTTTTGTTGTTGTTGCTCCATATGAATTTTAGAATTTTTTTTCTATTTACGTAAAGAATGCCATTAGTATTTTGCTAGAGTTTGCGTTAATTTGTAGATTGCTCTAGGCAATATGGTTATTTTAATGATATTAATTATTTCAATCTGTGATCATGGGGTGTCTTTCCATTTGTGTGTGTTATCTACAATTACCTTACATCAGAGCTTTGTAGTTTTTCTTGTATATAATCTTTTATCATTTTAGTTAAGTTTATTTTTAGGTATTTTATTCTTTGAAACTATTGTAAATAGAATTGCTATCTTGAATTTGTCTTGGCTTAATCATTATTGGTGTATAGAAACTCTACTGATTTTTATACATTGATTTTATATAATGCAACTTTACCAAATGTATTAAATCTAAGAGTTTTCTTCAATGGAGTCTTTAGGTTTGTCTAAATATATAATCAGTAAAGAGGACAACTCGACTTCCTCTTTTTCAGGTTGGATGCCTTTTATTTCTTTCTCTTGCTTGATTACTCTAGCTAGAACATCAGGCATAATGTTGAATAGGAGTGATGAGAGTGAGCATCCTCCTCTTGTTCCCATTCTTAGAAAAAGACTGAACTTGTCCCCATTCAGTATGATGTTAGCTGTGGCTTTACTGCATACAGCCTTTATTCTGGTGAGGCATGGTTCTTCTGTGTATAGTTAGTTGAGAGATTTTATCATGAAGGAAAGTCAAATTTTATCAAATGCTTTTTCTGCATCCATTGAGATGATTATACGATTTCTCTCGTCTATTCTGTTGGTGTGATGTATCACATTTATTGATTTGCATATGCTGAGTCAACCTTGCATCCTTGGTAAAAATTCCACCTGATTATGTTGCATTATATTTTTGATGTGCTGTGGAATTTGATTTGCTAGTATTTGGCTGAGGATTTTCAAGTTTATGTTCATCAGGGATATTGGCCTATGGTTTTCTTTCATTTTTGTTGTTTCTTTATCTTGTGCTGGTATCAGTGTGATGCTGGTCTTATAGAATGAGTTAAGAAGTCTTCGCTTCCATTCAATTTTGGGGGAATAGTTTCAGAATTTTTGTATTATTTCTTAGTATGTTTGTTAGCATTTGACTTTGAATCCATCCATTCCTTTGCTTTTCTTTGTTGAAAGACTTTTTTCTTATTACTGATGAAATTTCAATAGTTATTAGTGGTCTGTTCAGGTTTTCTATTTCTTTCAGGTTCAACGTAATTAGGGTGTATGTTTCCAGTTTTCTTTTCCATTTCCTCTAGGTTTTGGATTTTGTCAGCATGTAGTCGTTCACACTAGTGTACAATGAACTTTTGTATTTCAGTGGTATCTTGTAATACCTTCTTTTTTATTTCTGCTTTTGTTTATTTAGGTTTTCTGTCTTCTTTTCTTTGTTAATCTACCTGATGATTTATCAATTTTGCTTCTCTCTGTGAAGAACCAACTGTTTGCTTTGTAGATCCTTTGTATTATTTTAAGTCTGTATTCCATTCAGTTCTTCTCTGATCTTTATTATTTCTTCTGCTAATTTAGAGTTTTATTTGTTCTTTTTTTACTTCCTTAAGGAAGTATTGTTAAATTGCCAATTTATAATCTTTCTGCTTTTTGATGTAGGAATTGTTATACACTTCCCTTTTAGCACAGCTTTTGTTGTATCCCACACGTTTTGGTATTTTGTGCTTCCATCTTCATTTGTTTCAAGAATTTTTTTAAATTTCCATTTTAATTTATTTGTTGACCCAATGATCATTCAGGAACATGTTATTTAATTTTCATGAATTTGAACAGTTTTGAACGTTCCTCTTGGTACTGATTTTTGGTTTTGTTCTATTGTTGTGTGAGAAGATATTTGATATAATCTCAGTTTTTTATAATTTATTGAGATTTGTTTTGCCCAATTTATAGTCTACCCTGGAACATATTTTATGTGCTCATAGGAAAGATTTCTTTTTTTCAGTTGTTGGATAGGATGCTCTGTAAATATTTGTTAAGTTCATTTGGTCTAAAATCTGGTTTAAATCTTTTTGTAGCCGGGCTCGGTGGCTCAGCCTGTAATCCCGTGCCTTTGGGAGGCTGAGGTGAGTGGATTGCCTGAGCCCGCGGGTTCGAGACCTGCCTGGGCAGCGAGACCTCATCTCTACAGTAAATCAAAAAATCAGCTGGGCGTGGTAGCGCATGCCTGTAATTCCGGCTACTTGGAAGACTGAGGCGGAAGGATCGCCGGAGCCCAGCAGGTCGAGGCTGTGGTGGCCGGGAGCGGCCACTGCACTCCAGTCTGGGCAACAGAGTGAGACTCCGACTCAAAAAAAAAAATAAATAAAAATAAATAAATAAATCTTTTTGTTTTTATCAATTTTGGATATTTGCTTTATCAATGTTGGATATATATGTACATGTATATAATATATTTATACACACACACACACACACACACACACACACACACACACACACACACACAAACTCATATATATTTGTTATATCCTCTTGCTGAATTGACCCCTTTATCTCATTTTAAATTTATTTTTTATTTTTTTATTTTAAAGATGTGGAGTCAATTCAGGGTTAGGTATACAAATGTTCATTATGCAGGTACCCTTTTTGATGAGGTGTGCCCTCTCTCTCCCCTGGCAATTTCCTGCTACTGTCAATCCCTTTCTTATAGTACTATGATAATTGTTTAAGGTCTGCTTATGAGGGAGAACATATGGTACTCTGTTCTTTGTCTCTGTTTCATTTTTTAAAAATCCAGTCCAGTTTTGATGGGAAGCATATTGGTTCCATGTTTTTGCTATTGTGAATAGAGCTGCAACAAACATACATGTACAGGTATCTTTTTTGTAGGATCCCGTTATCATTTTCTAATGACCTTTCTGTCGTTTTTTTCTTAACTGTTCTTTAGAGTCTGTTTTATCTGATAAATGTATAGCTACTACTGCTTGCTTTTGGTTACCATTTATGTGGAACATCTTTTTCCATCTCTTTACTTTTAGCCTATATGTGTCTTTACTGATAAGATGAATTTCTTGTAAGCTTCATACAATTGGATCGTTTTTGATGCATTCAGCCATTCTATATATTTTAAGTGAAGAATTTAATCCACTTATGTTAAAGGGTTATTGGTTATATTTGAGGCTTCATTCCTGTGATATTGTTATTTGTTTTCTGGTAGTTTTATATATTTTTATTCTTCTATTTTTGTTTTGTTGATTGTCATTGCTGTTTGGTGGATTTTGTTATAGTGGTACCATTTGAATCCATTCTCTTCCTCCTTTATATAATTGCTTTACCCATGAGTTTTATAATTTCATGTGTTTTCATGATGGCAAATGTTATTCTTTGACTTCCAGGTTTAGGATTCCTTAAGTATTTCTTGAACGGCTGATCTATTGGTGAAAAGTTACCTCAGCATTTTCCTGTCTGAAAAAAAGCTTTATTTCTTTTTTTATATTTTATTTTATTTTATTTTTTTGAGTTGGAGTCTCACTCCGTCGCCCAGACTGGAGTGCAGTGGCTGCTCCCAGCCACCGCAGCCTTGACCTGCTGGGCTCCGGCAATCCTTCCGCCTCAGCGTTCCGAGTAGCTGGAACTACAGGCACGCGCTACCACTCCCGGCTGATTTTTTGGTTTATTGTAGAGATGAGGTCTCGCTGCCCAGGCGGGTCTCGAACCCGCGGGCTCAGGCAATCCACTCACCTCAGCCTCCCAAAGGCGCGGGATTACAGGCTGAGCCACCGAGCCCGGCTTATATTTTATTTTAAAGATGTGAGGTACAATTCAGGATTAGATATATAAGTGGACATCATACAGGTAAAGTTTGAGCTTCCCTTTGGTCCCCACTTTGCCTGGTTTGAGATCAGGTACCCTTATTTCTTTTTCATCAATCAAGTATAATTTGTGCAGTACGTAGTACTTTTTGTTAGAATTTTTTTGCTTTTTTATAATTTCAATACTTTGAAAATATTGCCCCATTTTCTTCTGGTCTGTAAGGTTTCTGCTGAGAAATCCACTGTTAGTCTGATGGGGATTTCTTTATAAATGACTGGACATACTTTTAGGATTCATTCATTATCTTTGACTTCTGACAATCTGACTGTAATGTGCCATAGAGAAGATCTGTTTGCCCTGGACCTGTCTCTCTGTGCTTCTTGCATCTGAATGTCTAAATCTCTTGCTAGACTTGAATTGTTTTCATTTATTATTTTCTCAAATAAGATTTATAATCTTTTTACTCTCTTTTTATCCTTGGAAATTTGACTATTTGATTGCTTTCTGTTGTCCCAAAATGTCACCAAGGATTTGTTTATTATTTTTTAATTATTTTTAAAAATTTTTTCTGACTGGGTTATTTCAAAACACTTTCTTTAAGTCAAAATTTTTTCTTCTGCTAATATAGTCTTTTGTTGAAGTTTTTAAATTTAATATTTCTTTCAATAAATTCTTTGATTTCAGAATTTCTATCTTTTAATATCTATCTTTCTGATAAATTTCTTGTTCATATCCTAACTTGCAATTGTTTTGCTGATTTCTTTTTACCGTTTTTCAGATTTTTTTTTTTTTTGTATTTTACTCAGTTTCTTTTAAAGAAGTATTTTAATTTCTTTATTTGGAATTTTGATAATTTTTTATTAATATCTGTTGTTAGAGATTTATTGTGTGTCTTTGGAGATGTCATATATCCTTGATTTTTCATGTTTTCTGTGTCCTTATGTCAATATCTGTGCACCTAGTGAAATCATTGCTTCTTCCTGTTTTTGAATTTACTTTCAAAAAGAAGAACATTATCCTGAAGATATATCTATGGTGTTGATTGCAAAGGGCACTTTGGCTTTTATTCTGGGTGTATACAGTAGTGCAGTCTGTACAACTTATTTGGCTATAAGCAGTGTTAGTAGTGTCTGTGATTTCTTTAGTGGGTTAGGGTGTGGTTATTAGTGGAACCTCTGGCAAAGTTGTGCTGGAGACTGGAATGCCAAGTGGAGAAGTTCCCAGTGGTGGCAACAGTAGGTTGAGTATACCTATCTTCATACCTTAGGGTGATGTACACTTGCACATGTGTTGCCAGTTACTGGTGGGCCAAGTTTTATGCCTCTAGGTGACTTGCTTGGATGTCAGTAGTGGGAGTGTTAGACCAGGCCGATGGGTGGGCTCTCAGGCCCCTGGGAAGCTGGCGTGGCATAAACTATGACATTATCAGTAGAGGAACAATTATCTGGATCCCAAGCAGTGTGTGTTGACGTTGAGAGTGTCTGCAGTAAGTTGGGCAGGGTGGTCTCCATGCTTAGAGTTGGCACTTGCAGATGGATTCCAGCTGAGATGGTAGGAGCTGAGAGTTTAGGCCCAACTTCAGGTTCCTGGAAGGAGTGTTCAGCTGCCCCAGGTGGTAGATTGAGTTGGACAATGCCCAGCACCATAGCTGTGTGCTTTGTCTCGGGGGCAGGGAAAGTTAGGCTGTGCAGGCTGTGCTCTGACCTCTTAATGCTGAGAGGAGGCACTGTTAGTGGTGGGTTGTGGCTGGTGATTCTAAGGCCCCAGGCATAGTGCTTAGGTGAGGAGTAGTAGCAGCTGTGCTAATGCCCTGACACTGGAGAAGGGGCCATCTTTATTTGCTACAGCCTGGGCTAGTGGGTGGGGAATGAATGCCCTTTTGTTGCTAAACTCCTGGTGCGGTTTTCCCTACAGGCTTGGTAGTGGTAGCCCATGCCTAGCTCACTCTTACCCTTGTTGTAAGAGCTGCCACCTTGCTAGCAACAAAGTCTCAGTGGCAACTTGTGTCCCACTTGAGTCCCAGTCTGTCCCGGTGACACTCACTTCCTGTCACTGCCATCTGTAGCCCGTTCCTTGCTTGCTTCTTAGGCCCTGCTGTGGTACTGCTTCTAGCTTGCTCCCCAGTCCTAGCAGCAACAGCCTGAGTTTACGTAATGTCTCAGTCCTGGCACTGCCACTTCCTAGGACAGTGTGCAGTCTGCCAAAGGCTAGACTTAAAAATGGCACCCTGTTGTAGCCATTTAGTTCTCAGAAAATGTGTGGGATGGAGTGCAAGCTCCCTCCCTGGAGCAGATCTAACCCACAGTCTCCTGACAGTTTCCTATGTTCTTTTCAGGGACTGGGAGTGTTCAGAGGTTCTTCCATGACCAAGATTGCACATCTTTTTCGTATGTTGGGGAGTCACCCCTTTTTCCCAGCTAATCCTGGGCATGCAGGCTACCTCTCTCCCTTTTCCTTCCTGCAAAGGATGTTTCCTCCTTGCTAACCTTTATGCTTTGCTTTTCTTTTTTTCTTTCTTTCTTTCTTTCTTTCTTTCTTTCTTTCTTTCTTTCTTTCTTTCTTTCTTTCTTTCTTTCTTTCTTCCTCTCTTCTCCCCCTTTTTCTCTCTCCCTTCCTTCCTTCCTTCCTTCCTTCCTTCCTTCCTTCCTTCCTTCCTT
>NW_007150143.1:51906-70307 GCF_000164805.1 Carlito syrichta | reverse complement strand
TTCCTTCCTCTCTCTCTCTCTCTCTCTCTCTCTCTCTCTCTCTCTCTCTTTCTTTCTGCCTTATTTACTTCCAGTAAAGGTCGAACTAGATATGATGGAAAAGGTTATTCTTTCCTGTTTGAAAGGGAAATGGATTCAATATTTTACCATTAAATGTTATGTTGACTCTACATGTTTTTGTAAGTGTCTTTTATCTGATTTAAAAAAATGTCCTTTTCTACCCAGTTTACTGAATCTCACTCATAAGCAGACCTTGAACAATTATAATAATATAAGAAAGGGATTGGCAGTAGCGGGAAACTGTCGGGGAGGGTAGGATTGGCAGTTGAGGGAAACTGCTAGGGGAGGGAGGGGCACACCTCATCAACAAGGGTACCTGCATAATCAACGTTTGTATACCTAACCCTGAATTGTACCCCACATCTTTATTTTTAAAAAAGATTAAAAGTTATCTTTGCTCTTTTTTTTCTATATTTTGGGGGTGAACCTTTTTAAATTCTGAGCATTTAAAGCTGAACATTTCCCTGAAGCCCTGCTTTATCTGCTTTCCACAATTAATGTTTCACAGTTACTATGTATCTATCATTATTGTACATTACCATTATATTACTATTATGGTTATTAGTACTCAGTTCAAAATATTTTCTAATCCTCCTTGTGATTTATTTTGTTTTTACTTATTATTTAGAAGTCAGTTGTTTAATTCCAAAATGTTTGTTTTTTTAAAAATATGCTATAATTACTGATTTGTAATTTAACTCCCTTGTGATTGGAGAACACATTCTATATTACTTCAGTCCTATAACATGTATTAGAAGTCTTTTTCATTTGATCTAGACGTTGGTCTATCTATACTTGAAAGTAATGTGTTTTCTGTAATTGTAAGATGCAGTGGTCTGTAAATATAAACTAAGTCAAAATGATTGATAACAAGTTGTTCAGATCTTCTATATCTTAACTGATTATTTGTCTTCTTCTTTAATTGTTGAAAGAAGGATATTCAAGTCCCCAGGTAGGATAGTGGAAATGTTTATTTTTCCCCTTTACATTGCTAAATTTGTTTTGTTATTTTGATGTTTTTATTAGGTGCATAAACATTTGTGATTTTTATGACTTCCTGATGAATTATCTCTGATAATATGCTTTTATTGAAGTTTATTTTATCTGGTATTGATAGTATGACCTCTGTCTTTCTATACTGTTTACATTATATATCTCTCTTGCTATTTGCATTTTTCAGGCAATTTGTGACTGTATTTTTAAATTTTAACTTTAGTTGATAGTACATATTTGGGTTTTTATTGATTTTGATAATCTCTGTTTTTAAGTGGGAGTGCTTATTTACCATCAACATTTACTGAAATATATGCAATAGTTAGATTTAGGTCTATGATTTTACTGTTTGTTTTCTGATATTCCCTTTGTTGTTTATTCTACCAATCTTTTTTTCCTGTCCACTGTTGGATTAATTGAATATATGTTTTTAGAAATTCATTTTTTTCTTTTGACTTTGTAGCTATATCGCTTTTTATTTTAGTATTTATGCTAAAGATCACAGTATACTTTCTTAATTTTTCATAGTCTACTTAAAATTAATATTATATTGTTTCATATAATATATAGAAATCTTGCAGTTATATTGGTCCATTTTCTCTTTTCCTCATCCTTTATGTTATTTTTCTCATATTCACACCAAGACAATATATTGGTCATAAGAAAAGTTGAAAATTTACTTCATATTAACAAAAATCATTTGAAAAATGTTTTTATTGGTTCCAAGCATTAGAAGTTTACATATTAAAGTAGTGAAACTAAAAGAGGTGGCATGACAGGATTAAAAAATATCAGAGCTGGAAGAGATCTTATTAATCATTTAGTCTGGTGTTTCCCCAAAGGGACACTACTGACATTTTGAGGGAAACGTTCTTAATTGTACAGGACTGGCATGTACATTGTATGATTTTTAATAACACTGGCACCTGCCTGCTAAATACCAAAAATTCCAACATATGTTTCCAAAAATACCCCCACGAGTATTGTGCAGCCCTCAGTTGAGAACCATTGTTGCTCAATCCCCTTATTGTCCAGATAGAGAAACTGAGATTCAGAGAGGATAGACAACTTAAATTTAAACAACACTTTTTAAAAAATTGAACTATGACTAAACCCTGATTCTTGTTACAGTTCTCTTTTAACTGTACTATGTTCAATCTAATATTGAATAAGAAAATATCCCAACCATATCAAAAACGTAAACTAAAATAGATTTTTTAAAATTTCTTGTCTCAGAAGTGAATATCATTTGTTAGAAAAGTCATCCAGCATACATTGAGAGATAGGAGTTTTGAATATGATTACTATAAAAGTCATGGACCTTAAGAAGCCACTAAACTACTGCATAAAAGTTGCATTTCCTGTTGTTTCCTCCACTAAAATAATTTAGTCATGTTTATAAAATGCCCCCTGCAAAACCTTTATAGAAAAAGTCCAGTATAATTGCAGTAGAATAATTAGTGTTTCGTTTCCTTTATGCATAAATAAGGGTACGCTTCTATTTTTAAATTCTAAAAAACTCAGCTCTTAGTATTCTTTTTCTGGAGTTTAGAAAGCATGGATACAATCTTATGCTGCTTATTGTCATAAGCATAACTACTCAAGCAGTTCCTAAAAAGGAGCTTGAAAACTAGTTCCCACAGTTGTACTGCCCACACACAACTTAGTCAACTTATCCGTACATTCTCAATATAAGGCAAGTACTTAACTCAGTCTGTAGAAAACCTGTTTCAATCTGATTCAGATCAGCAATTTTTATAAGCAGAACAGGCGGCCTGACTGTAAGATAACCATGCAAGAGGTAAAGCTGTGGTTCAGAAGGCCTGGGTAAAGAAATAACACCAAGATTTGAACAGTAAAAGGCTAAACATATATCAGACCCTGAGATTATGCTTCTTCCTTTGGGCAAGAAAAAGTTTCGATGAGATTGAAAACAAAGCCACCAGGCAAATACATGAATAGAAACACTTAGCAGATGGATGGGGCAAAAGGGGTTCTGAGTGGGTGTTGGCAGAGATTCTCATAGTTCCTGGATACTATCCAACCAGATTGATGCTGCTTAAGTAAGTAAGAATTTCTTTGTTTGCATTTGTTAGTAATTAATACAAAAGATTTTCACTGGGGAAGGTCAGCACTAAGTTGTGTTACATAATTTGTTTATTATTTTCAGATAAAATATTTGTTGACTATCTACTATAAGTCAGACATTGTTCAAAAACACTGTGACTATTACAACAAAAAAAGAGAAGACTTTCTGGTGGAGTTAACGTTATACTGAGAGGATATCGATAACAAGGGGAATGGTAAGTGCAGGTGAGAAAAGTGAAGGAAGACATGGTAAAATCTTGTCAGAGAAGTGACCTGAAGAAAGTGAGGAAGAGCTTTTGAGAATATCTGGGAAAAGATGGGTCCAGGCAAAGACAACAATAAATGCACAAATGCTAAAACAAGCCCAGTATATTACAAGAATAACAAAAAGTGGTGTGCTTAGGAGGGAAAAAGGGAGGGGAATGTGGCAAAAAATAAGGCATACTATTTTTGCTGTAGGCTCCTATCTAATTAGAAATGTATGATGAAATTGATTTTGTGATTTTGCAAGAAGACAGAGGTAGCTATAGTCGAAACCTTTTCTCATTGTACAAGACCATCTTATTTGTCTTTTTCTTTTCTAGTACTGAACCTCTGGTCCTTTATCTTTATCTACATTCCTATTTATTTTCCCCCTCTTCTAAAGAATTTCATTTAGCCAACAGAACTGAAATAACCCAGGAGGTAGAACTGAACTTTGTGGGAAATAAATTATATGTCAGGTGCTATCTCAGTGTAGTAAGCCTCTAAGATAGTTAAGTTTAATCCTCAAAGGCAGGTTCAGGATTGTCATGAGTCATGAGTGCAGGGTACCTTTTCCCCAGAAAATGAACCTAAGCTTCTCAACTCCTAAATCCTAACTCATAAAGTTTTTGCTGTATGTATTCTTTATCAACTGTGATCCTAGATTGTTTCTCAGAGCAATACATGTCTTTCATATTAGTCTACTCAAAGTTGTGCATCTCTTCATCTAAATTTATAGTTACTGACTTCTGTCCCTGATCCTCTACTTTTACTCCTCTCCAGTAGCTTGAGAACTGCTGAGTTGGGTAACTCCTAATTCTAGGACACTATTCACATTATGTTCTATGTCTGCTGTGTGGAAAGCAAAGTATAGCAGTCTCAATGAAATGGGATGAAGGCTTAAACTAGAAGAATAGTTGTAGAAAGGGAGAAGTATGGCTAGATTAGGAACATATTTAGTTGAGGATATTGACAGAACTTGAGAATAAATGAGCTACTAATGTTAAAGAAAAAGGAGATTTTATACCTGACTCTTAGGTTTCTGACATATAAAAAAATGGAATGGGTGGTAGAGTTATTAACTGAGTCATGACATATTGGAAGAGGACTCAGTTGATGAGAATGGTTATGCAGAAAAGTTGAATTTGAAATGCTTTTGAAATATATAAAAGATGATATCAAGTAGACAGAGAAGCAAATGGATTTCTGAAGATCAAAGGAGTGATTTCCCTTGGAAGTATAAATTTTTAGAGTCATTGGCATTTAGATATTAAATCAATCTTTAGATATCTAGAGAAGACCCTTACAAAAGAGTACAAAATGAGAAGAGATAGCCCTAGGACTGAATCCCAAAACTCTCCACTATTTTGAAGTTAGGTTGTGAAGAAAAGACCAAAAAAGGACACTTAGTAGAACAGAAGTAAAATTAGGATAATATATGGTCACTCCTCAGTCCCTGAAATTCTTATTTGCTTTTCTGATGAGTAGAAACAGGATGTAGTTATGACTGGTGCACTGGGACTTTCTCAGAGAAGTGTGGTATGTTCACATTTTTTCCTGTTTTTAATGTGCTATGGACTTCAGAATTGCTGCATTGCATTGTGTCATATTGTCTTTCCAATTACAGTAGCCAACTGAATAATAAGACTTAAAAATTTTTTAATGCAACCAGTCAATTGCAAGAATATTGAAGCAAAATATTTTTTCAAGTTAAAGAGAAATCACTTTGGCTAATTATTGGTTTGAAGGAAATGATTATGAGATTTGAAGGGCTGGGTTATATAGTATTTTAAAGATATTGGTGAAATGCATGAAAAGCAATCTGTTCTAAGATAACTCTCAATACCTTTAAGACCTGAATGTATTGGAAATACTTTAGCCAACAAAACAAAAATATTCTTCAGTTTATTCCCAACCTTAACTAACCAATATGTGTCATGGCAGAGTCTGTGGGTAACAGCTTGTAGAGAGGACAGCGCTATAGTGTCAAATACAGTGGTGAAGATGGAGGTAGTAAAGATGCTTACATAGCTCACACCTAGTGGGCTTTGATAGACTAATAATATCAAATGCGATAAAACTGCATTTCTTTTGTGAATTTGTCTGTTAATCAGTTGGGGAAGCCAGTGGTCCTTGATATACAGGCACTCTGATCCCTGTGGTAGCTGAGGCTAGAGATATGTTGAAATAAAGAAAGCTACCAGTTTCTGTTCTTAAGGACAAAGAATTGCCCAGTGTGAATGTTTTGTTTTATATCCAAGAAAGGAGGTGGAATTTGGAGTAAGGAGGGAAGGATCAGAGATTGTTATCCTGGTACATGTCCAAGAAACAGTTCATTCCTGACATGAATATCAAGAGCAGAAATTGCCTAGAATAATGTCTGGCTCCACTGAATGCTCAATAAATGTTTGTTGGAGCTTATATTCTCTTTAACTATTTCCCTCACTGTGGAATAATTGTAATTAACTAATTATTCTGATCAACCTCTGGCATACTGATATTAGATCATTAAATGAAATGAACAAAAACTAAAGAAGTGGTTAAATATTAACATTTAACTCCAGTACTCTGTATTACATTGTGTGTGAATTTTATCTTATATGAATATCTTAGTTCTTTACAAGTCTTCTGACAAGTTTTCAATACTTCTTAGTAAGCAATTGTGTAGGAATATTCTGCAAGTATAAGAATATTGACCTGTTGTTGTGGAGCAGCTGTTTATCTTTACTGAGACAAGGACATGAAAAGAAATTGATTTCAATTGTATAAATTAAATACCTCCTATGACATCAGATATAATTTATATATATAGATTGCTTGACACTGATACAGTACAGTCATATTAATCTTCCCAAAGCATAGCTATGATCTTATAATTGTATGCTCAAAATCCTTCACTGGTTCCACATTGGCTTGAGAATGCCTTCAATATGGTTCTCTATCTTTCAAGGTTATAACCTGGTCTTCTTCATAGACCCTAAAACTTTGAGCTAAGCTATTCTTTCCATGTTTCCCTGTTTATTTATTCTTGGATATTTCATCATGCTATGCCTAGTAATATGTATGTCCTCCTTCACACTCAGCTCCAGTCATGTCCTAGTTGTCTTTTAAATTAGACTGGGATAAAATGTTACCATCTTCAGTAAATTGTCCTTGATTTCTTCAGAATAATTATTTTCTTTATTTGAGAAACTTATATTAGTAGTTATGGTGCTTAGCACAAATAGGTCAACCATCTCTTTCTTGCAATTCTCAAATTCTCAAAGCCATGAAAATAGATACATTTTTTATAGTTCATTAAAAGTCTGATCTGATTGAAATTATTTGGTAGTAAAACCTATCCCAAAGTGATGTGAGACTCTTTCTAGTCTTTATGTATCCAATTTGGTAGTAAAACCTATCCCAAAGTGATATGAGACTCTCTCTAGTCTTTATGTATCTAAGTGTCTAGTCTTTATGTATCCATATTAATATACATATTTTAAGTTAGCCAGAGTCAGTTTATGTTGTTTGTATCCAGAAACCTTAATTGAGTCTATACTACCTTTTTGTCAATAATAATGTATTTTCGTTTAGAAATGTAAGCACATTTGATTATGGGATACTGCCCCAAATTCCACAAAGTATATTATGTAACATACAGTGTTTCTTACTCTTCCAAATCTAAAAATTTAAAATTTCACCAATACCTCCATTTCCAAGGGTTTGGGGATAAGGGATTGTAAACTTGATTATGTTTATATATTATTGACATTTGGGGGGACTGCTTAATATCTAAGCAACCATTCTATTCTGAGAGATTCTGCCATTCTATGAGTCCTGGTAGGAGTTAGGGCTTCATCTCCATTATAAATTTTGAAGTAGCCAGATATTCCTACACTTTCTTCATGGCACATGGTCATGGGTTAGGGTAAGACTTAGACTTCAAATTGAGTGGCCCATTCTGGGATTTTAAATTTTAGGGTGTTGGCAAATAAACATAAACAGTTAGAGACTAGTTATTGACATGGCACAGTCAAGAGGCCAGAGGCAGTGGTGCCAACATCAATTGTTCCTGTGGAATGACTTTGGCTATATTTTTTGCTGTCTGGTTACCACTAGCTCATGACTGTTTTCCAGCCCACTTTTCCAAGGCTTCTTATTGGTTCTGTAAACTATCCACTATCCTATTAATGTACATATTTTAAAATTTTTGCTTAAGTTAGCCAGTCAGTTTATGTTGTTTGTATCCAGAAACCTTAATTGATTCTACACTATCTTTTCTTTCCATCTCCACTCATTTTATATTTCAAGCTTTTACAAATAAGAATCATCCATTTTTCTCTCTTTGAATACTCAAATCACCTAGTAATAACAGATTATTGATCATTTTAAAGTATGGAAATAATAAGGTTATATTAGGTCATATTTGTATTTTAGACAGATCACTCTTTCTCTGAAGTTTGGAAAATGGGGTACAAGAGGAAATACTGGAGTATTCCAATTGGAATGTAACAGTGTCATGATTAGTATAATGGAAGTGGAGATGAAGAGAGATTTTATGGATTTAAGATATTTTTAATGAAATAGAATGGTCAGGATTTGTGATTGATTAATCATAATAAATGATAGGGAAGAAGAGAAATGAATTCCAAATATGTGACTTGAATCACTGGTTAGTTGGATGGTTAGTTGTTTTTCATACAAAGAACTAGGTAACATAGAAGCAATAGCAGTTTGGGACAGGGAGGGAGAAAACAGGGTCAGCTGAAAATGTTTTGAGTTTCAGAAAGAGTGGAGAGACCTTGTAAACAATGAGTGATGGGTATAAAGCTCAAATAGAGAGAGAGGTCAGGGATCATTACAATATTGAAAGAATTTAAATCCAAGGGGGTAAATGAAATCCCCAAGAGAAGAGTATAGATTGAGAGGAGAAGAGAATCTAGGACAGAGTGTTGAGGAATATGGATGAATAAGTGATTGACAAAAGCTGAGGAACCCTCAAAGGAATAACAAAAGAGGAAGAAGCACTTCACTGTGTGTTGTGGCTATAACTGCCAATAAGATATGGCCCTTGACACAACATCAATAAGGGTACCAGATCTCAAGTCAGGCAAAGTGGGGACCAAAGAAAGACCCAAATTTTACCTGTGCCATGAGCACTTGTATACCTAATCCTGAATCGTACCCCACATCTTTAAAATAAAAAAAAAATTACAGTACCTGTTAATTTCTGCTAGCTGTTTTACATTTTTAAAGGTATCCACGGACTCTTATCTTAAACTATATACTTTTGTTATACACTACCCTCAAAATTCTTCAAGATTTATGCTCTGAATTGATTAAACAGAGCATTTTTGCAAGGTAATAATTTCTGCAAAGACATGATATTTTAAACATTTGATCCCTCTCTTTTAAGAGCTTTCCAGAAAATGTAAATAAAGGGAATGATATTGTTTAAAAAAAGATATGACCCTTGTCTTCAAAAGCTGAGGAGGGCGAAAGAGATATCAACATCAGTGATTACAACACAATGTGATAAGTGTTAAAACAGGGGCATACAAGTGTAGGGGAGACGAGTATAAAGAAAGACATAGTAATGAATATACAACATTCCTTATTTTGAAGTTTAATCTATCTAGCATAGGATATTAAGTGGTGTGTGTGATATCAAATGACCATGACATTAGACTACATAATCAATATTAAACTTCCTCTGATTGAATTTCCTTTCAGTGTTTTTTTTGCCTACTAAGCAAGAGTTTCTTTCTCTACAATATTTTCTTTAAACATTTTTGTGGTGCTAACTGCTATCAAGTCAACAGAAATTTTACTTTTCCATTTTTGACAGTAAAATAAATCCATGGATCTAGTTAGAAATAGTCAAATATCTGATAATTTATTTTAAAAGATTATTAATCAATGTTTTTCTTTGTTATTATTAATATATCTTGAAGAGAGATAATCTTATTTTATTTTATTTTTTATGTTTTAATCAATATTTTTTATTATGATGTTGTGGGGTACAGTTAAGACCACATGCAGAAGATTGAAACAGGACCCCTATTTATCCCTATGCACAAAGATTAACTCCAAATGGATCAGAGACCTAAAGATAATCTTATTTTAAATCTGAAAGTGGGGGAAAGTGACAGTATGAAGGGAGTTGACTATCTTTATCTTCTTGGATTGTTTTTGGACCTCATTTTCTTCCTTTCACTGGTAACTGTTTTGAAGAAAAAAGAACTCGCGAGTGAAAAGAGGCATGCTAGGTTCTAATTCAACCTCTGCACTAGTCAAATGTGTAGTCTTAGAAAAGTCCCTATGCTCTCTGGGCCTTAGTTATTACATTTCTATGATCTTTTATCTGCCACATAGACCTTACAGAATTGTTATGGGAATCAAGTATGAAATGAATGTACAATTACTTGAGAAACACAAAGGTTCTTATGATTGGCAGTACTGCTCTCTAAATTTTTCAGATGTTTCCCTATATAGCCAAGTATCTTTTTAGTTATGTTGGGGCAATCTAAATACTCTGGCTAATGAACTTGGAATAGATATGACATGGGTCACTACTAAGTCAAAGTATTACAAGCTGGTGTACCTTCTCTAAGCTTTCTATTCCCCTTTAGTAATCACAGAGATGATATGTTGAAATGGTAGCATTGTAAAATAGAAGGAGCATTAATCACTGAGTCACTAAAGAGATAAAATTTCCAATCTCAAATGATTCACAATTGACTTTATGTGAGTGAGAAATACATTTTTGTATATTAAGCCTCTAAGATTTTGAGTTTGTATGTTACTGAAATATATTCAAGTCTCTTGTGATTAATAAAGTGTTACAAGCTATCTTAGTCTGTTTGGGTTTCTGTAACAAAATACCTCAGACTGAGTAATTTATAAACAACAGAAATTTGTTACTCACGTTCTGAAGGCTAGGAAGTCTAAGATCAAGGTACCTGCAGATTCATGTCTGCTGAAGGCCTGTTCCTCATAGGTGGTATCTTCTATGTGTTCTCACATGGTCTAAGGGGAAAACAAGAACTTTGGGGTTTCTATTTTTTTAAAGATGTGGGGTACAATTCAGGATTAGGTATACAAGTGGTCATCAAACAGGAAAAGTTTGGTATTCACTTTGCACCCCACTTCACATAGTTTGAAATCAGGTACTCTTATTGATGTTATGTGGCTCCCCTCCCCTGAGAGACTGTGGCTATTGCCAATCCCTTTCTTATAGTATTATGGTTACATGTACAGAGTCTGCCTGTGAGTGAGAACATGTGGTACTCAGTACTTTGCTTCTGTGATAGATCACTGAATATTATAGACTCTAAGTCCACCCAAGTTTCTGCAAAGTTCATAAGTTTGTCCTTCTTTATGGCTGTGTAGTATTACATTGTGCAAATGTGCCACATTTTTTTGTCCAGTCCAGCTTCGATGGGCAGTATGGTTGGTTTCATGTTATTACTATTATGAACAGTGCTGCAATAAACATGTATATTTTTGTAGAATGGTTTGAGTTCTTCTGGGTATATTCCCAGTAGAGAATTGCTGGGTCATATGGAAGGTTCATTTCTAGCTCTTTTAGGAATTAACACACTGTTTTCCACAGAGGTTGAACTAGTTTGCATTCCCACCAACAGGGTAGAAACAGTCCCTTTTCTCCGCATCCTCACCAACATCTGTTGTTTTTTTTTTATTGTATTAATGATGGCCATTTTTACTGGAAGTAGGTGGTACCTCAATGTGGTTTTGATTTACATTTCTCTGATGATTAGTGAGCCTGAGCATTTTTTCATGTGTCTGTTGGTTGCTCGAATGTTTTCTTTTGAGAAGTGTCTATTCATGTTTTTTGCCCACTTTTTTTTTTTTGAGTTGGAGTCTCACTCTGTCGCCCAGACTGGAGTGCAGTGGCCGCTCTCAGCCACCGCAGCCTCCACCTGCTGGGCTCCGGCGATCCTTCCAAGTAGCTGGAACTACAGGTGTGCGCTGCCACACCCGGCTGATTTTTTTTTGATTTATTGTAGAGATGAGGTCTCGCCAAGTTGCCCAGGCGGGTCTCAAACCCGCGGGCTCAGGCAATCCACTTACCTCAGCCTCCCAAAGGCGCGGGATTACAGGCTGAGCCACCAGCCCAGCTTTTTGCCCACTTTTTAATGGGGCTGTTTTTTTTTCCTTTTTGCATGTTTGAGTTCCTTGTATAGCCTGAATGCTAAACCTTTGTCAAATATGCAGTTGGCGAATATTTTTTCCCCATTTTTAGGGTTGTCTCCCCACTCTCTTGAGGGTTTCCTCTGTTTTGCAGAAGATTTTCAGTTTGATGAGGTCCCACTTGTCTATGTAGTCTCTTATGGCATGGGCCTTTGATCAGGAATTGGTTGCCTACTCAGATTTCCATAAGGGTGTCCCCTGTGTTTTCTAAGATTCTTAAAGTCTGAGGTTTTGGCAATTTAATGGGTATTTGAGCTAAATCTATAGATTGCCTTTGGTAGTATGGACATCTTAATAATGTTGATTCTTCCAAATGGTGAGCATCGAATATATTTCCATTTGTTTGTGTCATCTCTGATTTCTTTGAGCAATGTTTTGTGGTTTCTGTTGCAAAGATCTTTCACTTCTTTGTTTAGGAATGTGTCGAGGTGTTTCTTTTTTTGTGGCTATAGTTATTGATATTTTTAAAAAATTTAAATTTATTAATTTATTTTTAAATTTTTTATTTTAAAGATGTGGGGTACAATTCAGGGTTAGGTATACAAATGTTCATTATGCAGGTACCCTTGTTGAGGAGGTGTGCCTCCCTCCCCTGGCAGATTCCCACTACTGATAATCCTGCACCTCCCCCCACCCATCAGCAGTTTCCCACTACTTGCAATCCTTTTCTTATACCATTACAATAATTGTTCAAGGCCCACTTATGAGTGAGAATATATGATACTCAGTTCTTTGTTTCTGTGATAGATCACTCAGTATTATAGACTCTAAGTCCATTCAAGTCGCTGTGAAGTTCATAATTTTGTACTTGTTTATGGCTGTGTAATATTCCATTATGTATATGTACCACATTTTTTATCCAGTACTTTTTCACCAGGCAGCACGGCTAGTTCCATGTTTTTGCTATTGTGAGCAATGCTACAACAAACATTCATGTGTAGGTATCATTTTCATAGAGTGATTTGAGTTCCTCTTGATATATTCCCTGTAAGGGGATTGCAGGGTATTATGGAAGGTCGATTTTTAGATCTCTTAGGAATTGCCAAACTATTTTCCACAGATGTCGTATTAGTTTACACTCCCACCAACAGTGTAGAAGTGTTTCCTTTTCCCCACATCCTCTCCAGCATCTATTTTTTGTTTGTTTGTTTGTTTTGAGTTATTGTTGATGGCCAACCTGATTGGAGTTAGGTGGTATCTCAGTGTGGTTTTAATTTGCATTTATTTGATGACTAGTGAGGATGAGCATCTTTTCTTGTATCTGTTGGCCGCTCATATGTCTTCTTTTGAGAAGTGTCTATTCATATTTTTTGCCCACTTTGTAATGGGGCTGTTTTTTTTTTTCTTTTCTTTTTTCTTTTCGGCATGTTTAAGTTCCTTGTAGACCCTAAATATTAGGCCTTTGTCAGACACAGAGTTGGCAAATATTTTTTCCCAGTCTGTGGGCTATCTCCTTGCTCCCTTGATGGTTTCTTTGGCTTGGCAGAAGCTTGTTGGTTTGATGAGGTCCCACTTGTCTATCTTATCTCTTATGGCGTGGGCAGTTGGAGTTTTCATCAGGAATTGGTTGCCAGTTCCAGTTTCCATAAGGGTGTCTCCTGTGTTTTCTAATGTTCTTATAGTTTGAAATTTTACACTTAGATCTTTGATACATCTAGAGTTGATTTTGTGTATGGCAATAGGTAGGGATCTTATTTAAATCATCTGCATGTGGTCAGCTAATTTTCCCAGGACCATTTACTGAACTGGTTCTCCTCTTCCCAGTGGTTGGTGGTGGAGGCTTTGCTGAAGATGAGTTGATTGAGAAACAGGGTTTCCTTCTGGATTCTGTTTTGATTATTGTAGCTTTATAATGAAGTTTAAAGTCTGGGAATGTGATACCTCTCGCTTTGTTTTTGTTTATTTGTTTGCTGAGGATTGTTTTGGCTATTTGTGGTCATTTGTGTTTCCATATGAATTCCTGTATTGTTGTTTCCAGGTCTGAGAAGAATGCTGGTGGTATTTTAATATGTATTGCATTAAATCTTTAGCTTGCCTTGGGCAGGATGGACATCTTAACAATTCTTCCAATCCATAAGCATGAAATATTTTTCCATTCGTTTGTGTCATCTTTGATTTCCTTGAGAAGTGTTTTGTAATTTTCATTGTAAAGGTCTTTCGCATCTGTCATTAGGAAGATGCCAAGATATTTCATTTTTCTGTGACTATTGTGAATGGGATTGTGTTTTTTATTTGGGTTTCTGTTTATTTGTTGTTGGTGTATAGAAATATGACTGTCTTTTGCACATTTATTTTATACTCTGAGACTTTGCCAAAGTTATTTATCAGTGCAAGGAGGTTTTTGACAGATTCTCTTGGGTTTTTGAGGTATAAAATCATGTTGTCTGCAAAGAGGGATAGCTTGACTTCCTCTTTTCTTATTTAGATACTCTTGATCTCCTTCTCTTATGGGATTGCTCTAGCTAGGAATTCCAAAAATATGTTGCAAAGAATAGTTGAGAGTGGGCATCCTTATATTGTTCCAATTTTCAGGGGAAGTGGTTCCAATTTCTGTTTATCAGTATGCTGGTTGTGGGTTTCTCATATATGACATTGTATAACATAGTTTTAGCTCTTGCATTTCTTGAGTTTTACTTATTCTATCCAGTGATTCTCTGATCTCTGTAAGTACCTTCTGGGTACTGTCATCCTCAGATATAGTCATTGTTTGTGCCCTAGTAGCTGTTATTTCAAGCAGTGACTCTTTGCTTGAGCTCCAAAGTTTACCAGCAGTTTTGAGTTATTTTTTCTTCATTTGTAGTGGTTTTCTTATCTTTCTCTTTAATTCCAATGCTCAGTGGAAAATGGAGAAGCAGTCACTTCTGATGTTTGTTCTACCTTTTGTCCTTCCTTGAGCCATGGCTCCAGGTTTGCTCAGTAATGAAGTAGGGCTGGTGTGGGGCATTGTGCTGTCTCTGCAATTCAGAACACTTACTAGGGGATGGGGGAGGGCTGCAAGGATTCAGAACCTATTGGCAGGTCATAATGTTTGTCATCTGGTGAATGGGCCTGCTGGAACTCACTCTCTGTCTCTAATCAATATGATCTTACATATGCTTGTATAGTCCCTGAGTCCAAGACATGGTATCAGAGACAAAAGAGGAAAGAAGGAGAGAACAAAGGAAAAGGAGAAAAGTAGGAAAAGAAGAATAAAAGAAAAGGGAAAAGGGGTAAAAAAGAAGAAAGTAAAACAGAGAAAGAACAAAGAGAGAGAAATAGAAGGAGGAAGGAAAAGCGGTAACCAATCAACAAACAAAGCAACCAAATGAGATAATCAAACAAACAAACCAATCAATATCCACCCACCTACTCCCCCAAAAAACCATTGATAAAGTATTCTCATCTTTGCATGTCTCTTTGAGAGGGTGGACTACCTCTTTTGATGGGTTCTGCGACTGCAGGTCTATTACTGCAGGTTCCCTCTTTATTCTTGGAACTTAAGATATTAGAATCTTCATGCCCTGCTGCCAGCAGTTGGTAGCTAGCACACACCCATGTGAGGGAAGTGGGCTGAAATAACTTGACACAGCATCTCTCAGGATCTCATTCCCTTCCTTCCTCTCCCTGCATGGTCACAGCTCACAGGACATCCAGTTCATGGTGGGGGAATAGGGCCTCCAGTCTCTGCCCTGCCCTCCTGATCTTTTTCACTTATTGCTAGGTAGGAGGTAAGTCAGCTAGGCACTCACCAGCCTCCTTCTCAGTCAGTTCTGTTGTCGGTGTCTATTACCCAGCAGATGGCTCAGGACAGAGGGTGGATCATCTGGGCTTCCACATCCACTGTTACATACCAGGGCTTGTGCACTGAGGGCAATGTTCTCTGAGGTTGCAAAGAGCAGACCCAACACAACACAGAGATCAGTGCCTGGTCTCAAGATGCAGTTCTGTTGGTTCTGCAGAGGCTGCCTTGGAGCACTTCTCTGCCCATGCATTAAAGAGTCTACTGGGTTTCACTGCCAGCTGCTGATCCTACCACAAATGGGGTGGATAGCTCCCGCCCCAACAGTTACCACAGTTTCCGGATCTTGGGGTCCAGTATCAAGGCTCTGGAGTGCAGTCCAGGCTCAAAGTGACCTCTCCTTGTTGCTTCCTCAGGACTCTGTCTCAGGCTTCCTCGCTGCTCTCTCTCTGTGGCCCTCACTACCAGTGTTCAGCCTGGTGCTGTGGTTGTGGGTTCAGCAATTGCTCTAGCAATTCTACCCAGGAAAAACTCTTAACTCATCTGCTGCTAGGTCTCCTGCTCCAATTGCATGCGTCTGTGTTGGTCCATTGTGTGGGTGGGGTCTCTGGCTCTCTGATACCGTGCACTTGGAGTATCCTCTCTGGGCAAGTGATAGGTGATCTCAGAGGGATAGAGAGATCACCCCTCAGTCTCAGGATACAGGCTGCTAAGAATTGGGTGAGTTAAAGCAGGTCTCTGCCCAGTCTCAGGACAGAGAAAATGGCCGTGGTCTGTGTTTTCTCCTCTGGTGGGGCTAGCTCAAGATTTCCTCCCTGCTCTTTCTCGGTGATCCCTGCTGCCAGTGCCTGGCCTGTAGCTGCAGGTGATGCTGTGGGCCAGATGCCAGGTGTCCAGAGACTACTGATCTTTTCTGCCTTTTCCCAAGATATGCCCTGGGAATTGTGGATCCTTCTGCACACAGCGGGTGCTGAATTCAGAGCAGTGGCAGATTGCAGCCGTTTCTGCAGGGGGCCTCAGGCACTTGATCCTGTGTCTCCTCTCAGTTGGACATTTGGTCACCCACTTGCACACAGAAATGGACACAGATTAGTCTTTATGCACACATACCCATACAGACACTCTCACAGTCTGACCGGATCCATTGCCATCTTGTCACCAGTGACCTTTGGTCTCTATTATAAGGTACTAATCTCATTTGCAAGGGCTCTGACTTCATGACCTAATCACCTCCCAAAGGCCTCAACGCTTACTACTATTGCATTGGAAATTTAGACACTAACCTATGAATTGAGGAGGGCATAACTATTCAGACCATAGCACAAGCACAAAGAATTGTTATTTGAAATTTTCTGTGGGAAACTAGAAATGTAGAATTCCAAAAAGCTTTTGGCGGTCATCCCTGCAAGATAAATTAGAGACTTTATTGTATCTTTAGCAAAGAAGTCTGCTTTATTCCCTAATGCCTCTCCAAATCATCTCAGAATTCAGTATTCCAGCCAAAACATCAGCTCTCTCATAGCCCTATTTTGATGCTAAGGCTAACAGCTCACCTCTGCCATTGTTATTTGCCTTTTGGATTATTCAGACAAACCAAAAGAATGATGATTAAAGTAAAGGACAGAGGCATTTTACCTGCTTCACTAGGGCAAGTGGAATGAGGCAGGGTGGGACAGAATTGGGAGCTATAACTTCTCTAAGGGTAATTTTGAAATTCCCTTTCATGTCCTGTTTATTTTGTCTTTTTCTTGTCTGTTTCCTGTCACCTTACTTTCATTTTCTTTTTACTCATATGTCTCTTAAGGTTTTGAGTGGCTACTCTGTATTCAGGGATGTACAAAATACAGAGCAGTTTAAGTTATTCGTGCCTCTGAGGTATTTGCAATGTATCAGGAAAATAAACTTATATGCAACAGTGAGGACCATGGTAAAACTATGCAATTCAGGCTAAACTGAGAGGTACAAATTATAAATGCTGTAGGAGATAGTGAGAGGGACTGCAATAGAGAAAATTTGGGGGTAAAGGGGAACTTGCAATCTGGGAGCTTGGCTAAAAGGCTGATGTGGTAATCTAAAGATATGAAGATAAAAAGTTGGGAATGAGCTTAAAGAGATGGACATGATAGTTATTTTGAAAGGAAATGAATAGGGTCTATAACTAATTGGAATGGTAACCACATAAGTAGAAATTCCCCAATATGATCCAAAGTTTTAAGTTTGCCTAGCTTAAGAAAAAGAAAGTGTTATTGACAGGGATAAAGTTATTTGGAAGATAAATGAATTTTATTGGAGATGGTAACTGTGGGAAAGAGAGTTCACTTAAGGATATAATTGGTCTGAGGGCAAAAAAGTCACAATTCAAGAAGACATGTCTAGTACTCAGGCAGAGCTATTAGAACTGGGCCTCAAATGAAAAGATAAAATTGGAAGTATCTGTGAAATTTGAAACCATAATATAGTGCATTTATTAATACTCACGATCTGGGGAAAGTGTACTAGGGATAAAGGATCTGTGAGAGAGACTGGTAAAAGCCAGTTGAGTTTATTATTCATTCATTCATTCATCCATTCATTTAACAAGAATTTAATAAATGCAAAATATGTACTGTATACTTGTCAAAGCATAATAATTATTCAAGAGATTGGTCAGTATATTTGGGGTAAATTTTACTCCCTCAGTATTACCAAGATGAAAAGCAGACAGAATAGTCAAATCGGTACACGTATATGGAAATTTTTTTAAACATGCATAATTTCGATTCAGAGCCTATCTAATAAAAGATGGTCAATAAAAACATCATCTCATTTAAGCCATAAGATACTATTTGTCTTGAATGAAGTAGCTTGCAGAGTCTATAGCTGTGCTTTTAATATTGTTATAGTGATACAGAAATAAAAGGCAGCATGTCACTTATATGCTTAGCATATGTACATATATACATTTACATAGTGGTCTGGATTATATTAGGCATTTTTAAGATTTTCCTCTTTATTAAAATCAAAGAGGGAAAACCATCTCAGTTGTCTCAGAAAAGTTATAGAACCTAGACACAAAAGACTACACTTTATTTTCTTTTTTTTTTGAGTTGGAGTCTCACTCTGT
>NW_007150143.1:3006-51624 GCF_000164805.1 Carlito syrichta | reverse complement strand
CAGGCAATC
The DNA here is from genome assembly GCF_000164805.1 of Carlito syrichta. Classification (NCBI taxonomy): domain Eukaryota; kingdom Metazoa; phylum Chordata; class Mammalia; order Primates; family Tarsiidae; genus Carlito; species Carlito syrichta. The sequence continues at coordinate 51,615 of NW_007150143.1, read as the reverse complement.
CACTCACCTCAGCCTCCCAAAGGCGCGAGATTACAGGCTGAGCCACCAAGCTCAGCTTACACTTTATTTTCTATTCCATTAAATCCCTTACAGATTATCTTAATCTATTCAAGCCACTATAACAAAATACCTTAGAATGTGTAATTTATAAGCAATGGAAACTTGTTACTCACAGTTCTAGAGGCTAGGAAGTGCCTCTCTAACTAAGGAAGCTAAGCCTGTTTTATGAACTCACAGCCCTTATGACTTCATCACCATCTAAAAGTCTCACTTCTTAATACTATTGCACTGGGAATTTGCTTTAAACATACAAATTTTTTTGGGCGGGCACAATGTTTCAGGTGGTAGCACAGATATGTAAGATATTTGAAGAAAAAACAGTCATGTTAACCAAATGTAATTTGACATTAAAATATATATATATATATTTGCAGGGAGTTGAAAAATATATAATATATTTCAATTTAAAACATATTCAAATCTTTCATTATTGAATTTAAGGAGGAATAACCTCCAGTAAATAGAAGACTTTGACCATCTGTAAAATGAGGGGGCTGGACTATTTGATCACTAAAGCAATTCTTGTTCTGACATCCTATAAATGTGGAGCAGAGTCTAGAACCATGCAATATCTTGAAGTTACAAAACATTGCCACTAGATTGTTTGCATCCCCATAAAGCTTTTGATAATAGTTACTTTTAAAAGACCACCCAATGTTTTAATATCATAACCATACATTTGAGGTAGTTCTCAGCTAAAAATTATTAGGTCACTTTAGATATTAAAAAAAAAAGATTCTGTAGGGGAGAAAAAGCTTATTGTGAGCTTTCAGCAGATTGGTAACAAAAGTGTAGAGGGCAGATTAGTGTTGAAGACATTTAAAGAAATGAAGAGAAAGAAAACGGTCTTATTATGCCACATTCTTAATATAACCCCAAAGATTATGGGAAGAAAACCCCAATGTAGCGAATTATTGTGATAAGCTCTAGGTTGAGATACAGTATTTTCCAAAATTTCATATTGTAGAATTTGTTTACAGTCACACTCATGGTCTAGTTGCAATATTTCTTAGATCACATGGACTTCACGCTATTGGTTTTCAAAATTTCAGGCAATATATGTTTTGTGTATTATAGAAGGGAGAGTTTTCCAAAACGTTGTTGGAGTTGCTTCGTCAGTAGTGGGTGAGGCAATACACTAATTCTTTCACTTCTGCCTGATACTTATAATACAACTACTTAGGGTAGAGAGAAACAGGGGATCAGAACTGAAGTCTTGGTTTGCTTAGTACCATTTTTAACCAATCAAATTAACTAACCACAGATCAAATAAAAATTGATTGTTTAAAAAATGAAGTCTCTTCTAGGAAGCCTGCTAAGTGTCAGGTATTTTCTATATATTTATGGAAGACTTTATAGGCAAGGGTGAAGGCAAGACATTTGACAGATTGAATTCATTGCTACAATGGATGGATGTGTTTGTGCTGAGATCAACAAAATACCTCTGCTATTTACCATTGACTCAAGCTTGCTTCCTTTGGTTGATAATACTTTATTGATTTTATGGTTATTTTTGAAATGCTATGTGTGCAATATCAGTGTTTAATGTATTTCCTTAAAATGCAAAGTTTACCTTGAGAGGATGTTTTACCATGTTTGTTAGCTAAAACTAACATAAACCAAGTATCCCTGTGCTAAGAAAATAACTCCAGGCCAAGGGGAAGCTTTGTGTCTCAGTCAGTAAATCCTGCTTCTTAAGCTGTAGTGTGCATAAGGTTTTCCCACACATCTTTCGTTGCTACGGAAACCTCTTTCAGTGTCTGGGCTCTACATAGCTGACTCATTTCAAAGTCTGGCTCTCAACACTCTCAGCTCACAGCTTAGAGAGACAAATGGAAACAAAGAAAAACACAAAAACAATGAACTATCAATATATATCATTTGATTAAAAATAAATAATATGTCTTGCATATAGAGAAAATGTAAGATAAGGCAAATCCACAGTTGCTACAGACTGCAGTAAAGATATTATAAAATATTAATGGAGTCCATCATCTGTTAAAAAAAAAATATTTCTGTCATTTGTACTTAGTGACACAGAATAAAACTGAAGTTTAAAGAAAAATCCTCAGTAACTTCTTCATATCAAAACAGTCCAACCAGAAATATATTTAAATATAAGCAAAAGGCATGATCATCAAAGTAGATAGCTTGGGGTAGGAAGGGAGGGAGAGAGGGGAAAGGTAGATGCTAGCTTGAAAAACAAAGCAGTTATAGGAAGTGTCCAAAGATTGAAGATCTATCTGCCAAGAGTATCCTAAAGGGGCTTTCCTGATGCAGTGTCTGCCCTTGGCCTCTCAGTCAACATATTCAATAAATACCCTAAAGACATGTTTATTAAATGGGAATATGGCATAAGCCTAGTAGGTAGTATTTAAGATAGAATATTCCTATGGTCCTGTGAAATCTCAGACTGAAGGAATAAATGCCCCAGTACTCCTATTGTTGCCAACTGGCCTAGAAGATATGGTGGGATTTTGTATGTTTTTTTTACATTTATACCTAGTAATTGCCATAGATACTTGTGGGATTTTGAGTCTAAAATTCTGAAAAGAAATTTCATTTTATATACTAAGAAGCAATTTTAGTTTGGTAATGATAAATTTCCTTTGAAGACCCAGTATGGCAAGAATTTTTTAAAATGCTCTCATTTGGACATGCTTTCATATTTTAGGACGGGAACATATATATGTAATATTTCACGTTATATGTAATATTTATTTTATAAGTGCACATATGTGTATAATTATGTCTTGTTTGTATACACTAATTATATAGTGAATACATTAAACTATATTAAATACATTGCTGGCCTTTGTATTTTGCATATATTTAGAGTAACTGCTTAGATTTTCTGAGATTATGTTGTCTCTGAAACAAGTGGTCACAATACAGGTCAAATGGATATCTAAGTACCAGTTTGTTTTATTTATTCACATAAATTATTACTATGCTTTTACTGTGAGAGAATACAAACCACCAAAATAATACCTCAGTGAAGAGATGTAGGAAAGAATAATTGATCAATGCATATAGAGTCTATAAAATATCCCAAGTATGGCCCCAAAACTGGCAGGGCGTGTGAATAGCAACCAGTAAGAGGGTGCTTTAATAAAAATTGTGACTCTAAAAAATTCAGTCTGTATGTTACCAGCCTTTCTACAGCATCATTGGCATAAACAGTTTACTGTGGCTCTTTCCATTCACTTCGTCATTGCATTGCAGTTAAATTAATAGATGAGATTGACAATCCTTAAAAGGCTAAATAGACTGGTAAGTCAGTGAAAATATGTTGAACGAATATGTCTGGATTTCAGCCAAAAATATTGTGATAGACTGAATAATGACCCATCAAATATGTTCACATCCTAATCCTCAAATCTGTGAATATGTTGATTTACATAGCAAAAAAGGGACTTTGCAGGTGTGGTTGAATCAAGGACCTTGAGATGGGATTTGAATTCTGAAATATCTAGACTGGTCCAATGTAATCAATCTTATAAAAGAGAAGAGGGTAGAATTAGGGTCAGAGAGAGAAGGGTTGTGATGATGCAAGTGAGGATAGGAGTGATATTGTTTGAAGATAGTGGAGCCACTAGTCCAAGAACGCTGACAGTCTCTAAAAACTAGAGAAGGCAAGGAGACAAGGAGACATATTTTGTCTCCAAAAAGAATGCAGCCCTGCTGACACCTTGGTTTTAGTTAAATGAAGTCCACTTCACATGTCTGATCCCCACAACTGTAGGATAAACTTCTGTTACTTTAAGCCTCTAAATTTGTGGAAGTTTGTTACAGCAGTAATAATAACTCACACAGATACTCATTACATTCCTATTGCCTTAGGAACAAGAGGGAGAATTGTAGACTAGATGATAGGATAGGTAAGCGGTGAGGCATCACATGTGTTAGAAATGCACATAAATATGAATGGAACAGCGTTAACATGGGTAAATAATGCCACTGACATGCTAGCTGGATTTGTGCTTGGCCTTGGCCATATCATCAGTTTTTCTGAAGACACAGAAGGCAGATGGCTTAGATGAATCTCAAGGAAATTATGCTGAACGAGGAGCAGCTTATCTCAGAAAAATTATACACTATTTTGGTCACATCTGTATATCATTCATTTTTATTAAGATGAAATTAGCAAAACATAAAACTTTTAACCTGTACATTTTAACATATACTTTTCAATAGAATTTAGGACATTCACAATTCTGTGCAATCACCACCTATTTTAAATTCCAAACTATTTTATTATCCCTTTTTAAGAAAAGGTACTCTTTAAGCAGTCACTCTTCATTAAACCCTTTTCCTATACCCTGGCAAAGACCAATCTACTTTCTGTCTCTATGAATTTACCAGTTCTGGATATTTCATATAAATGGAATCATATAATATGTGACCCTTTGAACCTGTTTCTTTTCACTTCACATAATGTTTTCAAAGTTAATCCACATTGCAATATGTATCTACTTCATTCCTTTTATGGCTGAATAATATTCCACTGCATGGATATACCACATTTATTTCCCACATAGCTATTAATGGACATTTGAGGGTTTTTTCTTTTCAATTTTTTAGCTATTGTGAGTATTGCTGCTATGAACAATTGCATACAAGGTTTTGTTTGAATATCTTGTTTCAAATATCTTGAATAAATACCCAGAAGTGGAATGGAATTGCTGGACCATATGGTAATTTTCTGATGAACTTTAGGAACCACCAAACTGTTTTTCACAGCAGCTGTGTCATTTTAAATTTACATGAACAATGTCTCAACACCCTTTCCAACACTTATTATTTTGCATTTTTTTATTACAGCCATCCTAGTGGATGTGAAGTGATATCTCACTGTGGTTTTGAATTGTATTTCCCTGGTAACTAATGATATTGAGCATCTTTTCATGTGCTTGTTTGTCATCAATTTGGATATCTTCTTTGGAGAAATGACTATTCGAGCACTTTCCTTATTATGGATTTATGCTGCTGTTGTTGAGTTATAAAAGTTTTTCATATAAACTGGAGACCAGACCCTTCTCAGAGATATAGATTGCTAATATTGCCACTATTGTGTAAATTATCTTGTCTTCATCTTGATAATGTCCTTTGATGCAAAAAAGTTTTTTTTATTTTGATAAAGTTAAATTTACTTGTATTTTTTATTGCTTTTACTTTTATTGTGATATCTAAGAATACATTGCCAAAACCAAGGTCATACAGATTTACTTATGTTGTCTTCTAAGATGTTTATAATTTAGCTTCTTAATTTAGATCGATGATCCATTTTATATTAAGTTTTCTATGTGATATAAAGTAGGATATAATTCAGCAGTGAAGCAGTCTAGTCCTGGGCTTTTCATGGATGGGAGGTTTAGATTATGATAAATCTCTTTACTCGTTATAGGTCTGTTCAGATTTATTATTTATTGTTGAGTCTCTATTGTTAGTTTGTGCCTTTCTAGGAATTTGTCTTTATTATCTTGGCTTTCCAATTTGTTAGTGTACAATTTTTCAAAGTATTGTCTTATAATCATTTTTTGTAAGGTCAGTAGTATTTGCCCCACTTTCATTTCAAATTTTAGAAATTTGGGTCTAATCTCTATTTCTCAGTCAATCTAGTTAAAGGTTTAGTAATTTAGGTGATTTTTTTGAAGAAACTATTTTTGTGTTTTGTTAATTTTCTCTATTATCTTTCTATACCCTTATTTTATTTATGTGCCCTCTAATCGTTAGCATTTACTTATTTCTCCTGGCTTTTGACTTAGTTTGCTATACTTTTTCCAATTCCTTAAGGTACATACTTAGGTTATTAAAGATTTTTATACCTTTTAAAATGTAGGCATTTACAGCTATAAATTGTCTTCTAAGCACTCATAAATCTTGGAATGTTTTATTTTCATTCTCTTTCATCACAAAATATTTTCTAAATTTCCTTGTGAATTTTGTTGACAAATTGGTTGCTTAAGAAAATGGTTGTATGTTAATTTCAACAAGTTTGTGAATATTCCAATTTTTCTCCCGTTATTTATTGCTAGCTTCATTTTATTGTGGTCAGAAAAGATACTTAGAAAAACTTAAATCTTTTTATATTTATTGGGACTTGTTTTGTGGTCCAACATATTGTCTGCCCTAGAAGATATTTCACGTGCACTTGAGAGTAATATGTAGTCTGCTGATCTTTTGTGCTGTATTCTGAAAATACCTGTTAAATATAGTTGGTTTATTGTGTTGCTCCAGGACCCTGTTTCCTTATTGGTCTTCTCATTGTTTTGTCCATTATTAAAAGTTGGAAATTGACAACTTCAATTATTATTGTAGAACTATTTCTCCCTTCCATTCTGTTAATTTTTGATAAGTATACTTTATTTTCTGTTTTTAGTAATGACTATGCTTGTAATCATTATATGTTCCTTATACATTAATGTTTTAATCAATATATAATGTATTTACATTTTTCTCTTATAACAATGTTTTACTTGAGGTTTATTTTGTCTGATATTAGTATAGCCACTCTAGCTCTCCTTTGGTGACTACTTACATGGAATACAGACATACTCAGTTTTATTGAGCTTCCCTTTATTATTCTTCACAGATATCATGTTTTTTAACAGATTGAAGGTTATGGTGACCCTGTGTTGAACAAGTCTATTGGTACCATTTTGTCTACAGGATGTGCTCACTTTGTGTCTCTCTGCAAAATTTTGGTATTTCTCACAATATTTCAAACTTTCATACTTATTATTATATTGTTATGATGACCTACATTTAGTCCTTTTTGATAGTTGTTTTGGAACACTATAGATTGTGTCCAAATAAGATGGTGAACATAATTGATAAATGTGATGTGTGTTCTGACTGCTTCACCAACCAAACTGACTGTTCCATTGTCTCCCTTCTTCTCTTGGGCCTCCCTATGCCCTAAGATACAACAATGCTGAAATTAGGCCAATTAATAACCCTACAATGGCCTCTAAGTGTTCAATGAAAGGAATGGTCACACACCTCTAACTTTAAATCAAAAACTAGAAATGATTAAACTTAATGAAGAAGGGGTGTCAAAAGCTGAGATAGACCAAAAACTTGACCTCTTGCTGAAAGCTAGGCCTCTTGTGCTTAACAGTTTGTCAGTTTGTGAATGCAAAGGAAAAGTGTTTGAAGGAAATTTAAAATGTTACTTAGTGAACACCTGAATGATAAGAAAGTGAAACAGCCTTATTGTTGATATGGAGAAAATTTTAGTGGCCTGGAAAGAAGATAAAGCCAGGCACAACATTACCTGAAGCCAAAGACAAATTCAGGACAATACCTTAACTCTCTTTAATTCTATGAAAGCTGAGAAAGTTGAGGACACTGCAGAAGAAAAGTTTGAAGCTAGCACAGGTTGGTTCATAAAGCTAACAGAAAGAAGCCATCTCTACAACATAAAAGTGCAAGGTGGAAGCAACAAGTGCTGATGTAGAAGCTTCAGTGCAATATTTAGATATCAAGATAATTGTTGAAGGTGGCTACATTAAAAAAATTTTCAATTTAAATGAAACAGCCTTCTATAGGAAGAAGATGTTATCTAGGATTTTCATAGTTAGTGAAGAGAAGTCAAGGTCTAACTTCAAAGCACAGACTGATTCTTTTGTTAGGGGTTAATGCAGCCCATGCTCATTTACCATTCTGAAAATCCTAAGGTCCTTAAGAAGGATGTTAATACTAGAAATGGAACAGCAAACCCTGTGTGAAAGCACATCGGTTTACATCGTGCTTTACTGAAGATTTTAAGCCTACTCTTGATACTTAGTACTTAAAAGAAAAAAAAAAGATTCCTTTCAAAATATTACTGCTCATTGACTTTGAGCACCTGGTGTATAGGACATAAATGAATGTTGTTTTCATGCCTGCTAACACGAAAACAATGCTGCTGCCCGTGGATCAAGAAGTAATGTTGACGTTATTTAAGAAATATCTTCTATAAAGTTATATAAAGCTATAGCTTCCAAAGGCAGTGATTCCTCTGATAAATCTGGGTAAAGAAAATTGAAAACTTTCTGGAAAGGAATCACTACTCTAGATGCCATTAAAAACATTTGTGAGTCATGGGAGAAGGTCAAATATCAACACTAGCAGGAGAATTGGAAGAAGGCGATTCATAAATGACTCTGATGGGTTCAAGACTTCAGTGGAGGAAGTAATTGCAAATGTGGTAAAAATAGCAAGAGAACTAGAATTGGAAGTGGAGCCTGAAGATGTGACTGAATTGCTGCAATCTTATGATAAAACTTCAGGACATGAGGAGTTGCTTCCTATAAAGAACAAAGAAGGTGGTTTCTTGGGATATCATCTACATTGGTGATGACATTGTGAACATTATTAAAATGACAACAGAGGATTTAGAATATTACATAAACTTAGTTGATAGAAAAGCAGCAGGATTTGAGAAGACTGACTTTAGTTTTAAAAAGTTTTTCTCTGAGTCAAATAATACCAAACAGCATTGCATGCTATGAAGAAATCTTTTGTAAAAGGAAATCAATGTCCATCAATGTGTCAAACTTCATTGCTGTCTTATTTTAAGAAATTGTACATTGATTTTGTAACCTGAGACTTTACCAAAGTTATTTATCAGTGCGAGGAGGCTTTTGATAGACTCCCCAGGGGTTTCTAGTTGTAGAATCATATTGTCCACAAAAAAAGAATAGTTTAACTTCCTCTTTTCCTGTTTGGCAACTCCTGATTTTCTTCTCTTGCCTGATTGCTCTAGCTAGGACTTCCAGCACTATTTGAACAGGAAAGGTGAGAATGGGCATCCTTGTCTTGCTGTAGTTCTTAAGGGGAATGCTTCCAGCTTCTACACATTGAGCAAAATGTTGGAGGTGGGTTTACATTGATGGTTCTTACTGTTTGTAGGAATATTCCTTCTATGCTTAGGTGCTCAAGGGTTTTTATTAAGAATGGATGCTGGAATTTGTTGAATGCTTTTTCTTTGTCTAATGAGACAATCATTTGGTTCTTGTTTTTACATCTATTAATGTGCAGGATTGCGTTTATGGTCTTTCTAATGTTGAATGAGCCCTGCATCATGGGAATGAAGCCCACCTGGTCATGGTGGATAATACTTGAGATGTGGTGTTGGATTCGATTTGCTAAAATCTTGTTGATAATTTTTGCTTCTATGTTCATCAAGGAGATTGACCTATAATTCCCTTTTCTTGTTGGGTCTTTACCAGGTTTGGGTATCAGTAAGATGTTAGCATCAAAAAATGATTTGGGGGAGAATTCTATCATTCTTGATTACCCGAAATACTTCCACTAAGATTGGTATTGGTTCCTCCTCCTTGTATGTATTGTAGAATTCATCTGGGAAGTCATCTGATTCAGGGCGTTTTTTGGTGGGGAGGTTTCTTATGACTGAGTCAATTTCCTGGATCATTATTGGTCTGTTTGGAGTTTCAGTTTCTTCTTGTTTCAACCTTGGAAGATTGTGTGATGCCGAAAATCAATATTTTCTATGGAAAGCAGTGTGGCTATTCCTAAAAGAACTAAAAATTAACCCGACATATGATTCCACAATCACTCTCCTGGAACTATACCTGGAGGAGTATAAATCGTTCTCCAAAAGACACCTGCACACATGTGTTTATTGCTGCACTATTCACAATAGCAAAAACATAGATCCATCTCTACTGCCTATCAAAAGTGAACTTCATTAATAAAATATGGTACATATACATCATGGAGTATTACACAGCCATAAAGAAGAACAAAATCTTGTTGTGTATAAGTCAAACAAAAAAAAAAGAAAGAAAAGAAGGAGGAGGAGGAAGAGGAGGAGAAAATCATGGCCTTTCCAGTAACTTGAATGGTGTTGAAGACATTTATACTAAGTGAACTATCACAGGAACAAAACTGAATACTGCCTATTCTCACTCATAAGTGGGCTTTAGTCACTAATCACATTAGCACAAGGGAGGGATCGGCAGTTACTGGGCACTGCTAGGAAAGGGAGGCAGGGAAGTGAGTGGGGGTCATGTGACAGCACAATGGGTATCTGGTCCACTACCCGGGGGAGTGAAGGCAACCTAAAAACCCTACTTCACCTGCATTCAGCTTACTTATTTGGTAAACCCCCACTTGTACCTCATGACTCTATAATAAATCTTAGCCGAGCTCCATGGCTCAGCCTGTAATCCCGCGCTTTGGGAGGCTGAGGTGAGTGGATTGCCTGAGCCCCGGGGTTCGAGACCTGCCTGGGCAACTTGGCAAGACCTCATCTCTACAATAAATCAAAAAAAGTAGCTGGGCGTGGTAGCGCGCGCCTGTTGTTCCAGCTACTTGGAAGACTGAGGTGGAAGGATCGCCGGAGCCCGGCAGGTCGAGGCTGCAGTAGCCGGGAGTGACCACTGCACTCCAGTCTGGGCGACAGAGTGAGACTCCAACTCAAAAATAAATAAATAAATAAACAAATCTTTAAAAAAGAAATTGCCACAGACACCTTGATCTGCAGTAATCACCATACTGATCAGTCAGCAGACCCCAATTTTAAGGCAAGACTCTGCACAAGTAAAATCATTACAATTAACTGAAGGTTTAGAAAATTTTTAGCATTTTTAGGAGTATTTTTAACTAAGGTATGTACATTTTTTAGAAATAATGGTATTGTACAATTAATAGGCTACAGTATAGTGTAAACATAACTCTTATATGCACTGGGAAACCAAAAAATTATGTGACTCACTTTACTGCAATATTTGCATTATTCAGTTTTCTGGTACCAAACCCATAATATCTTAGAGTTATATTTGTGTCTTTACATCCTCTTACTTTCAACATATTTGTGTCTGAATTTTAAGTGAGTCTCCTGTGGACAGCATACAGAAGGGTCATATTTTTTAAAATCCTATTCTGCTAATCTCTATAATTTTATTTCAAAATATGTAATTGACATATAATATTGTTTATAGTCAATGTGTGTAATATATCGATTTAATATATGTATACGTTGTGTATTGATTCCATCAGTCAAATTAATTAGCACATTCTCCACCACCCATAGTTACTAATTTTGTGTTTGTGTGTAGACCATAAAAGCTGCTCACTTATCACATTACAAGTAAGCTATACAGAATTATAATTATAGTCACTAATGTTGCATATTAGACTTCCAGAACTTATTCATTTTATAACTGGAAATTTGTGATCTTTGACTAATATTGCCTCATTTCCTCCACTCCCCAGGTCCTGCCAACCACCTTTCTACTCCTTGACTCTATGAGTTTGACTTCTTTGAGATTCTCTATGAGATTCTCCATATAAGTGAAATTATACAGTATTTGTCTTTCAGTGTCTTGCCTATTCCACTTAACATAATGTTCTACAGTTTCATCCATGTTGTACCAAATGGTATGATTTTCTTTTTATGGGTGAATAATGTCTAATACATATACATACACACACACACACACACATATATGTATACCACATTTTCTTTCTTTTTTTTCCCAATTCACTACTTGTTAGACACTTAGTTTGTGAATAATGCTTCAGAGAATGTGGGGTGCAGATATCTATTTGAGACTGATTTTTATTCTGTTATATATATATACTCAGTAGTGGGAATGCTGGATAGTATGGTAGGTATATTATTAATTTTTTAAGAAACTACTGTATTCTTTTTCCATAATGACTGTGACAATATACATTTCCAGCAATGGTATGAAATGGTTCCCTTTTCTTCACAACCTCACCAACACTTGTTATCTCTTGTTCTTTTGATAATAACAATTCTACCAGGTTTTAGTACTATTTCATGATTTTGATTTTTCTGATGATTAGTGATATTGAATATCTTTTTATATACATATTGACCACTTGTATGCCTTCTTTGAAAAAAAAGTCTATTCAGATCCTTTGCCTAATTTTTATGCTGGTGAACTGTGTGAGTTCTTTATATATTTTGAATATTAACACCTTAAATATATGGTTGGAAAATATTTTTCTCCCATTCCATAAGTTGTCTTTTCATGCTGTTGATCATTTCCTTTGCTGTACAAACTCTTTTAAATCTGATGTAATCCCACTTGTTTACTTTTGATTTTTTTTTCTTTTGCCTATGCTTTTGGTGTCATATCCAAAAAAATTCTTGACAAGGTCAATATCAAGGAACTTTATGCTTTTTTTCTATGAGTTTCATAGTTTTCGATCTTATATTTAAGTCATCATTCAAGTTTGAGTAAATTTTCATATGTGGTATAAAACAGGGGTCCAATGTTACTTTTTTATGTGGATATTCAGTTTTTCCAATACTGTTATTGAAGAGACTATTCTTTTCTTATTAAGTATTCTTAGCATTCTTGGCAAAGATTACTTTACTCTATATATGTGGGTTTACTTCTGGGCTCTCTATTCTGTTCTGTTCTGTATGTTTGTTTTTATACCAGTACCATAGTGTTTTAATTAGTTGCATTTCTATGCATTAACAACAAAATGGCAAATAAGAAATTAAACATAAAATCCTGTTTACAATAGCATCAAAAGAATAAACTATTTAGAAATATATTTAACCAAGGAAGTGAAAAACTGCATACTGAAAACTATAAGATACTAATGAAATAACTTGAAGACACAAATAAATGGAAAGATATCCTGTGTTTAGGAATTAACAATTAAAACCATTGTCATATTCATTAACATTATTAGTATTGTTAATTCTGTCAAAATAATCTACAAATAACAAATAGTCAAAGCAATCTTGGAAAGAAGAACAAAGTTGTAGGCATCATACTCCATGATTTCAAACTATATTCCAATCTCTGCTTTTTAATTGGAGAGACAATCTTTTTAAATTTAAAAAAATTGGTAAGAAAGGACTTATATTTGCCATTTTACTACTTGTTTTCTTTATGTGTCTTATATATTTTCTGTTTCTCCTATTCCTCCATGCTGTCTTTTTTTGGTTACTTGATTTTTGTAGTGTATCATCTTGATTACCTTTTATTTCCGTTTCTGTATTTTTTTCAGTTATTTTATTGATGATTCTCATGGGGATTACAATTAACCTCATAGATTCATTAAAATCTATTATGAATACCATCTTAGCTTTTATAGTAATAAAAATCTCTGTCTATATTCAGCTTGTTTCCTCATTTTTATAGTTGTTGTCACATATTACAGGTTTATATATTGTGTATCCCTTAACATATATTTATAGTCAATATCTTAGGCATTTGTTTTTAAAAACATGTAGGAAAGAATAAGAGCTACAAAGCAAAGATACAATGATTTTTACTTACTTTTATATTAACTTTGGTGTTTATTTATTTGTCTATCTCAGAGTTTTTGTTTTGTGTTCTTTTATTTATATTTGAAACACGTCCAATAACATGTCTTGTTGAACAAGTCTACTAGCAACAAACTCCCTCAGCTTTTATTTATCTGAGATTGTCTTATTTTTTCATTCATTTTTAAAGACAATTTTGCTGGATATTAAATTATTGAGTGACAAGTTTTTTCTTTCAGTGTTTTAATTATGTCATCCCACCACGTTCTGAACTCCATGATTTCAACTAAGAAACTGAATGTTAATCTTATTGAAAATCCCATGTTAATAATGAGTCACTTATCTTTATTATTTTCAATGTCCTGTTTATTTTTCAACTGTGTGTTTATGACGTGTTGCAGTGTAGATCTCTTTATGTTTATCATTTTTTGATTCTACTGTGCTGTTTAGATGTGTAGCTTCATGTGTTTATTAAATTTGGGATGCTTGGAGCATTACTTGTTCTAATATTTTTTTCTATTCCAATCTATTTTTCTTCTCTCCTTGTGGAGCTTCCATTATGTGGAAGTAGGCAGGCTTGATGGTGTCCCACATATTTCTTAGGCTCTGTTGCTTTCAGTTTTTCTTTCTTATCTTCTAATTGGTTAATATGAATTGAAATATCTTCGAATTCTGTTATTATTTCTTCTGTCTGCTTAAATCCTCTATTGAAGATAGTAAGTTATTCAAGACATTGTATTTTTCAACTTTAAAATTTCGATTTGGTTTTTGTTATAATTTCTATATCTTTGCTGATATTCTCTATTTGTTGAGACATCATTCTTCTAACTTCCTTTAGTTATCATTGATGGCTTCTTTTAGTTATTTGATCATATTTAAGACAGTGTACTAAATGTCTTAGTAAATTTAGTAAATCTGACTTCTGAGATTTATCAGGGATAGTTATTGTCAATTTATTCTGTGAATGGGCCACATTTTTTGTTCTTTGCATGCTTCATAATTTTTGTTGCAAATTGGACATTCTTATAATTTTGTAACTCTTGAAAATAAGACTGTCCTTTTTTCCTCCATGCTTTTCTTTTAGCTTACAGTACATTGCAGTTGTTTGTTCATTTGTTTAGTCACTATTTTTGTTTAATGCTTACTTTTGTAAAGACTGTATTCCTGTTATGTGTAGTTTCTGTTTCTTTACCTGTAGTTAGCTAGTGCTTTGACAGATTTCCTTGAATACTTAAAGCTTAAAAAAAGGTTTAAAAAAAGATAAAAGAAGAATATAAATATTTTTCTTTGAAGATTCTCTCAGTTTGAGGGTTTAACCAGGCCATTTATAACTCTGCCTTAGCTTTCATTTCCTGCTTGCACTGAGCACGTAGATCAATAAGAGAAGAATGTTTAGAGTATTCTCAGATATTTTCTGAACTTGCATCCTATCTTTTAGTTATTCAGTGTATAGCTTTCTAAATTTTCCTTAATATGCAGGTGATATTTAATATTTGAATTTTCCATGAAACTCTCAAGATTTTCCTCCCAGTCTTTCAATATGTCTTTTTTTGCCTCATCTATGATGTATTGTCTCCAGTGGTGGCAGGTTGTTCATTTGTCTTGCACTGTTTTTGAGGTATGTTCTGCCTATCCACTTGTCTACCTCAAAAGTTCTAAATTAGGCAAAACAAAAGCAAACATCTGAATTTAGTTTTCCAGACAGCTCTCAGATAGGTTGAAACAAATGCAATGCTTTGAGAATAAAATCTGTTCTTCTCTCTTCATGATAAGGAACCAAACTTCCACACTGGCAATGTGAGCTGCCATTTTTAAGATAGTTGCCAAGCTAAGGAGGTAAGGCAAAGGCAAGTAAAAACACCAAAAACCCTTCCTACCATTTTAAAGTTGCTTTTTAAAAATTTCTTGAATCATTCGGTTTCTGAAAACCTTTGACTGTTTTCCAGGGTTCACCCATAGTTGATTATGACAGTTTTTGCTCATTTTTTTTGCATTTCTGTTCAAGGATAACTGTTTTAACTACCTACTCTGCCATTTTTACAGGGGAATGAATCAGTGGTTACAAATGTCAACATGGTTTGGGAGAAAAATTAAGTTGATGTTGTTAGAAAAAGACAATGAAATGAACTGTTCAGTATTGAGTGTCATGGTAGTTATACAAATATACACATTGGCTAAGATTGCAAAAACTACACACACAGACCAACACACACACACACACACACACATGAGTACATCTAAAACTTATGGAGTCTGAATGAAGTTGATGAATTCTATCCATGTCAATTTCCTAATTGTGATGTTATACTATAATTATGCAAAATGTTTCATTGAGAGAAACTGTAGGAAAGCTATGTCTCAGTATTATTTCTTACAATTTCATTAAAAATCTAAAATTATCCCAAAATAAAAAGTAAAGCAAATTGCTTGGCCTGCTAAAAGCATTTGATATTAAACAAGATGATATTTATTATCAGTAAGTGACAAATTTGTGGTTTCAGTTTATAAAACATAGTTGCATAAGCATAGGATGGAAGAGCTATGCACTTGCCAAAAGTTCACATAAAAAATATCTGAAGATTCAGTTTACTGCTAGTTCATAATCTATTATGTTATAATACTTAAAATATTTCAGGAATTTCAAAGTGAGTAGAGTAGCAAGAATCAGAATGAGTTTGATCAATTATTGTGTTGCATATTATGATAGACATCAACAAACTTTAATGTGTTCAAAGGAAGTGGCCAAGAATGTAGAAAGATCTAGAAACCATATAATGCTTTTTATTGCTATGTAACAAATTACCTCCAAAACATAAAAGCTTAAAAAAAAAAAGCCAAACAAACATTTATCACCACACAGTTCCTGTGGGTCAGTGATTTGAGAGAAGTTTAATTGGATCGTTCAGGCTCAGTGTCTCTCCTGAGGTTGTTATCAAAATGCCAACAACACTGACATCATATGAATATGGACTGGAAGAATTCACTTCCAAGAATGCTCTCTCGCATAGCTCTTGCATAAGGTTTTAGTTTCCTGATGTATCTTGACATGAGGCTTCAGTACCTCATTGACTGGATGTCTCCATAGGGCTGATTGAGTGTTCTAATTGGCATGGCACCTGGCTTCCCCCAGAGCAGGTGATCTAAGAAAAAGAACAAGGAAAAAACTTCTGTGTTTTTTATGAAATAGTCATACACAGTTACTTATATTCAGGAGTGCTGCCTATACTCAAAAGAAGGAGAATTAAGTACCACTTCTTGAAGAGACTTGTATTGAAGAATATGTGGACATATTTGAAAACCACTACACAAATCATTTAAAGAAAGGCTGAGCCAGGCTTGGTGGCTCAGCCTGTAATCCCGCGCCTTTGGGAGGCTGAGGTGAGTGAATTGCCTGAGCTCACGGGTTCGAGACCCGCCTGGGCAGCGAGACCTCACCTCTACAATAAATCAAAAAAATCAGCCGGGAGTGGTAGCGCATGCCTGTAATTCCGGCTACTTGGAAGGCTGAGGCAGAAGGATCGCTGGAGCCCAGCAGGACGAGGCTGCGGTGGCCGGGAGCGGCCACTGCACTCCAGTCTGGGCGACCGAGTGAGACTCCAACTCAAAAAAAAAGAAAGAAAGAAGGAAAGAAAGGCTGAAGGAAATTTTATGAAAAAGATAATCCTGGTGATCTAAAGTAAAAACCTAAGAAAGGTCTTCAAAAATCAGAGTAACGTTGCACAGAGTGTGGTTCTGCATATCTCTAGAAGACAGATTTAGGACCTATTGCGGCTACACAATAATGGAATGAGAGAACTTTAATCTCCTAGTCACTGTTGGTTTTTGCACAGAGACTAAAAAACTGTATGTCAGGGATATTAAAGAGGGATTACTACATAGAAATTGAGGTTAGACTTGATAAACTTTAAAATTGTTTTTAACTTTGAGATTCCATATCTCAAATATAAGGAGGTAAATTGACATGTAGAAAAATAAGTATGTTAGTTGTTTAATTATACAAGTGTTCAGGGAGGCAGGAATCCATATCATACTATTTCTTTTGAAGAATTATTTTATATGTCACTTAACATAATGGTTGCACAAACGCAAGGGTGGGATCGGTAGATGCTGGACACTGTTAGAGGAGGTAGAAAGGGAAAAGGGAGGGAACACGTGACAATATACTGGGTACCTGGTTTACTATCAGGGGAGAGAGGGCCAACTAGAAGCCCCAACTCACCTGTATGCAACTTACTTATGTCTGTACTTATGTAGTAAAACCTCACTTGTACCCCACTACTCTAAAAATTTTTAATGTGTATTTTATGATAACAACCATGAACCAAACAGTGACATTTAAAATAGTTACTTTGACAGTGGTAAAAAGTAATTAGGCTATATGTTGACATAAATTCATATATATGCACATATATGTATATATACATGCACACATACATATATACTTTGTGTCATTTATGTGTATACGCACAGAGAGAGATTGCACAGAGATACAGTTCTGTGTATTTGTGTCTGTGTTTAATATTCGTTATTTTATTGAGGTACTGAAACATGCAAAAGCAGCCCTTATTATTTGGTATTGGGAAATCTTGCAATTTGTATTTTTTCATGATTTTGTATTTTGGTTTTTAGAATGGATACATGGAGAGGCTATTTCGAGTTATTGTTTCAGTAATGGTCTTTTTTTCTCTTTTAGTTTTTATTTTGAAATTGTGGGGTGCAATTCAGGATTAGGTATACAAATGTTCATTGTGCATATACCCTTATTGATGAGTTGTGCCCCCTTCCCCAGGAAGATATACGTCAATAATAAGCACATATGTAAATTATTGAGAACCTAATGTGTCAGGCATAAAACCAAACAATTTACATGTTATGTATTTTTTACTAAAACCCTGTGAACTAGATAAATGACCACACTCATGTTATCACTGAGAAAACTGAAACTCAGATAAGTCACTTTTTTACAGAGAGATATTAACTTCCAAAGTCTACATTTAAGAATATTAAACAAATATTTCAGTTTTCTCAATGATAAACTCCATGTTAAACTGCTCTTCATTTGAATCTCACCTTCTCACCATCATCATTCTACTCAATGACATTTAATTGTACAAGCTGCTTTTCCATCTTATTCTATAACCAACATTAGAAAATGGAAGTTTTAAATTAGGTTAAAGGTTAGATTTTCCTGTTATAAATGCCCAAATTGGAACATATAAATTATGTTACCTTTCATGGTATGCCATGCCTTGTGATGAGAATGATATATGCATGCCATAACAAATATTGAGTGTTAGCTTTCCTGTTAGTTGGTCTATTTCTAGATACAATTTCTCACATCATATGCAGGTCTATTAAATATGAAA
Source organism: Carlito syrichta (assembly GCF_000164805.1). Taxonomy (NCBI): domain Eukaryota; kingdom Metazoa; phylum Chordata; class Mammalia; order Primates; family Tarsiidae; genus Carlito; species Carlito syrichta. Next base: position 32,922 of record NW_007150143.1, on the reverse strand, counting down.
TAATTTCACAAATAAGATAAAACTCTGCCACATGATTTGCAACAAGTACAATACCTTTAGACATAATTGTATATTCATTGTATTGCATTTTTTATAGTGTATTGATGAACCAAGATTAGAATTACATTGAGTGACAATTTTCCTTTAAGAAGATTTTAATTCTACCAACAATAAGTATGAGCTTTCTTAATTGGTTCTCTGACTTTTATAGCTTTACCTCTATCCTAATGACTCTTAAATCTATACTGTCAATCTAGATTGCTCCCCTGATGGTGCTGGTCATTTTTATCTGGCTGCCCCACAAACACTATAAGCTCATCATGTTTAAACCATAACTTGTCATCTTCTCTTAAAAGACTCATCCTTATTCATCCATTTTCTTTTTTTTAATGTGTGGGGAAAAATTCAGGGTTAGGCATACAAGTGGTCATTGTACAGCTGAAGTTAGGGTCTCTTTTTGGTCCCCACCTAGCCTGGTTTGGGATCAGGTACCCTTATTGATGTTATGTGCCCCTCCAACCTTCCCCTGGCAGTTTCCTGCTACTGCTAGTCCCTTTCTTATAACATTATGATAAATGTTCAAGGTCTGCTTATTAGTGAGAACAAGTGGTACTCAGTGTTTTGTTTCTATGATAAACCACTGAGTATTATAGACTCTAAATCTACCCAAGTTGCCGAGAAGTTCATAATTTTGTCCTTCTTTACAGCTGCATAATATTCCATCATCTATATATGTATCACATTTTTTTATCCAGTCCACTTTTCACTGGGCAGTATGGTTAGTTCCATGTTTTTGCTATTGTGAATAATACTGAAATAAACATGCATATGCAGGTATCTTTTTCATAGAATGGTTCAAGTTCCTCTGGGTATATTTCCAGCAGAAATGCTGGGTCATATGGAAGGTCAAATTTTAGATATTTTAAGAATCACCACACTGTTTTCCATGGAGTTTGTACTAGTTTACACTCCCACCAACAGTGTAGAAGCTTTCCCTGGCTGACCACATGCAGAAGATTGAAACAGGACCTCTACGTATCGCCATACACAAAAAATCAACTCTAAATGGATTAAAGACCTAAATGTAAAACCTCAAACTATAAGAATCTTAGAAAATGCAGGAGACACCCTTTCGGAAATTGGAATAGGCAAGCAATTACTGATCAACCCCCAAATGTCCATGCCATAAGAGATTAGATAGGCAAATAGGGATTTAGCAAACTAAAAAGTTTCTGCAAAACAAAAGAAATGATCAAGAGAGCAGGGAGACAACCCACAAAATGGAAAAAAAAATTATTTCCAACTGTATATCTGACAAAGGCCTAATATTCATGTCATCCACCCAGTCACTAAGATAGGATCTTTGGAGTCATCCTAAGCTTCTTCTCTCTCACTACTCCATTTAATCAGTCAACCAAACTTCCAGATTTATTTCCAAAATTTCTTCTACTATCTTGTCTCCAACTTCTTCAACTACTGCACTAGTTTGAGCTAACATCATCTCTCCTGGATTACCCAACTTTAATCATTTTAATAATTTTCTGTCCCTGGTTTTATTTGCTTCAATGCATTTTCTCCATATAGAAAAGCATACTAAAAGAGATGCCTGACCAAACTACTACTGTACTAAAATTTTTCAATGGTTAAATACTTTCCTCAGGACTAAATGCAAGCTTCCTGACTTGGCAAACCTAGTTTTTCATAGTCTGGCATCTGCCTACCTTTCCAGTATCATCACTCACAACATTTACCTTGCACTTGACATTCCAACAACACAGAAATGCTAAATGTTTCACATATAGAGTTGCCAAATTTAGATAATACAAATATAGCACCTGGTTAAATTTGAATTTCAGATAAAACAATTAGTACTTTTTTAGCATAAATATGGTCCATGTAACATGCTGTTTCTTACCCTTGTTTTAGATAAAGTTATCACATCTTTCTGAATTCAACTCAGTTGCTATCTCCAGTAGGATACCCATCCTTGACACTCTCTCCCACAAGTCCTGAATGTATCAGAAGATAATCTTATCATCATAAGCAGTAACTACTATTTTGAGTGTCGTTCCTTATCAGCAAAATTTCTTGATGGTAGGCACTATTTCTTATTTGTCCTGTATTGTCATTGTCCAGCATAGTGCCAGACACATTATGAGCACCCAGTAAATATTTGATGAATGAATGAGTCTCCTGATACTAGTATTTACATTTTATCTTTATTCCTAATTAGAAGAACATTTTTACCTTTGCACAAAAGAAAATTAGAAAATAATCTTTGCTAAAATAGAGTCAAAAACTCAAACTATCAGGAATAGTATATCTTCTTGTTTCAACCTTGGGAGATTGTGTGATGTCAGAAAGTTTCCCATTTCATTTAGGCTATTGAGTTTGTTTCCATACAAGTGTACATATTAATCTCTGATAATCTTTTTTTATTTCTTCAGAGTCAGTTGTGACTTGATCTTTTGCATTTCTGATTGTGTTTATTTCATCATTCTGGCTAGGTGTCCAACAATCTTGTTTATCCTTTCAGAGAACCAGCTTTTTGTTTTGTTGATCTTTATTCTACGATATATTTGTCTTCTACGTTCCATATTTGAGCCCTTTCTTTGATGATCTGGTTCATTCTACTGAAGTTAGGGTTTTGGTTGTCTTGCCTTTCCAGCTCCTTTAGGTGATCTTTTAGGCCGTTAACGAGTGATCTTTCTATTTTCTTGATGTGTGTTCATAGAGAAATAAATGCCCTTGTTATTACTGCTTTCATGGCATCCCAGAGGTTTTTGTAAAGTGTTTATTTGTTGTCATTTGTTTCTAGGAATCTTTTAATTTCTGTTTTGATTTCTATGTTGACCCAGGAGTTGTTCAGCATCATGCTATTTAGTTTCCATGTCTTTGTGAGTTTTAGAGGAATTTTGCTAGTGGAGACATTTATTTTTATGCCACTGTGGTTTGAGAAGGTGAGCGACAGTATTTTGATCTTTCAAACTTTGTTTATGCTTCATTTATGGCCGAGGTTGTGATTGATCTTGGAGTACATTCCATGGGGTGATGAGTAGAATGTATATTCTGTGGTTCTCGGTTGGAGTGTTCCTCCTTGCACTGACAAAAGCCTTTGGCAAAATCTCAGGAACAAAATAAACGTGCAAAAGACAGTCACATTCTTATACACTAATAAAAAACAGGCAAAGAACCAAATAAAAAGCATGATCACATTCGCAATAGCCACAAAAATGAATAAATAAATAAATAAAATACCTCAGGATCTGATCTTCCTAACCAGAGAAGTGAAAGATCTTTACAATGAAAAGCACAAAACACTACTCAAAGAAATCTAAGACGACACAAATGGAAATATATTCCTTGCTCATGGATGGGAAGAATCAACACTGTTAAGATGTCAATCCTACCAAAGGCAATCTACAGATTAAATGCAATACCCGTTAAATTGCCAGCATCATTCCTAGACTTGGAGACGTCAATATAGAAATTCATACTGAGATGTAAACAACCACAAATAGCCAAAATAACTCTCAGTTAAAGAAACAAACCAGGAGGTATTACAGTTCCAGACTTTAAATTTATTATAAGGCTACAATAATCAAAACAGCCTAGTATTGGTACAAGAACAGGCATATAGACCAATGGAACAGGATAGATATTCTAGAAGCAAAACCTCAATTTCTCAACCAACTCATCTTCGACAAAACCTCCGACAACAACCACTGGGAAGAGGAGAACCTATTCAGTAAATGTTGTTGGGAAAGCAGGCTGATCACATGCAAAAGTTTGAAACAGGACCCCTACCTATCACCATATACAAAGATCACCTAGATCAAATACCTAAACATAACATCTCAAGCTATAAGAATCTTAGAAAATGCAGGAGACACTTTTAGGGGAATCGGAATAGGCCCCAAATTCCTGATCAAAATCCCAGATGTCCATACCATAAGAGACAATATAGACAAGCGAGACCTCATCAAACAGAAAAGCTTCTGCAAAGCAAAAGAAATCATCAATAGAGTGGGGAGACAGGCCACAGAATGGGAAAAAATATTTGCCAATTTTATGTCTGACAAAGGCTTAACATTCAGGATCTATAAGGAACTCAAACGTGCAGAAAGGAAAACAAACAAACAAACAAACAAACAAAACAAAAAACTAGTAGTCCCATTAAAAAGTGGACAAAAGACATGAATAGATACTTCTCAAAATTAGACATATGGACAGCCAACAGACACATGAAAAAGTGCTCAGCCCCACTAATCATCAGAGAAATGCGAATCAAAACCACATTGAGATACCACCTAATCCCAGTAAGAATGATCATCATTAATAAAACAAAAAAATAACAGATGCTGGCAAGTATGCAGAGAAAAGGGAATGGTTTTACCCTGTTGGTGGGAATGCAAACTAGTTCAACCTCTATGGAAAACAGTGTGGCAATTTCTAAAAGAACTATAAATTAACTTTCCATATAACCCAGCAATCCCCCTACTGGGAATATATGCGGAGGAACACAAATCATTCTACAAAAATGATACTTGCACACACATATTTATTGCAGCACTATTCACAATAGCAAAAACATGGAACCAACTGTGCTGCCCATTGAAAAAAATGTCATACATATACCCAATGGAATATTATGCAGCTATGAAGAAGGACAAACTTAATGACTTCGCAGCAACTTAGATTTAGAGTCTATCACACTCAGTGATCTATCACAGAAACAAAGAGCTGAGTACCATTTGTTCTCAGTCATAAACAGACTCTGAACTTTTGCCATAATGCTATAAGAAAGGAACTGTCAGTAGCCAGAAACTGCCAGGGGTGAAGGGAGTACATAACGTCAATAAGGGTATCTGGTCTCAAACCTGGCAAAGTGGGGACCAAAGGGAGGCCCAAACTTTACCTGCACAATGACTGCTTGTATACCTAATCCTGAATTGTACCCCTCATCTTAAAAATAAAATAAAACAGTATATTTTCCCTTAGAGAGCAAAAAATATAAATAAATTTAATGGAAGTAAATTTTTTTTTAAACATTGTTAAACCTTCTCTATTTTCTGAATACGTACTGGCCTATATTGTTTGATTTTTGGTGTATGCACCATACATCTTTAAACTAATATATTTTATATATTCCAAATACTTATGGGCATGGAAAACTGATATAAATCCCAGTAAACAACCTAAGAATGAACTGACACTAATAGTTTAGTAGATGAAAGTTTATTTATTCATTGCCTACATTTTGTTTTACTAAGAATAAATTTTTACCTAGCATTTGAAGAAGAGTGTCTCAATATCCATTAAATAGTGAGTCAGCTGCAAATTTGGTATTCAATCCTATGCTCATGGAGAAGACAGGTAAACATATTAATCAATGAGTAAGCAAAGGTCAACCTGATGAAGAATCAGAATACTGGAATAAAATATCTGCTACCAGCCTGTCCCATTTGCAAAGCACACTCTTCAGTAGTTCATTAAATTGTGCAAATATCTTAAAAGGTACACTATTATCTAGTCTTAGTCATAGAAGTTGGAGTAAAACATATTTCATACTGCATCCAAGGCAACTTGTCACTAGGTGTGGCTGGTGAACAAATATCTGCCAATGGAAGGATCCTGGGTTTCATAAGTTGCTAAAAAAAAATCATGGGTGAAACTTGAGGTTAAATTTATTGGTTTGGTTTTCTAGGGCTACCAAAACAAAGTACCAAAAATGGGGTGACATAAAAAATAGAAATTTATTGTCTCACAGTTCTGGATACTGGAAGTCCAAAATCATGGTGTCAGCAGTGTTAATTCCTTATGAGCATTCTTAGGGAGAATCTGTTATATTCCTCCCTCCTAGAGTCTGATGATGGCCAAAAATCTTTAGCATTCCTTGGCTTGTAGACGCGTCGCTCTAATCTCTGCCTCCATCTGCACATGACATTTTCCCTGTGTCTGTGTCTTCACATCATCTTCCATTTTTAAAATAAGGGCATCAGTCATACTGAGTTAGAGCCCACTCTAATGATTTGATTATATCCGCAATAACATATTTCCAAATGAGTTCATTTGCACAAGTACTGGGATTTAGAACTTCAACATATATTTTGGAAGGACACAATTCAACCTAGAAAAATCTACCCTCTGCTTTCCCCAAATCCAAGTCCCTTCCATGTACAAAAATTCACTAATCCCATCTTAACATCCCCAGAAGGCTTAACCCATTACAGCATCAATTTAAATCTAAAGTATTATATAAATATAATCAACTTCAAAAGTCCTAAATTTCATCATCTAAATTATTCAAATATACTGTGTGTCAGGCTCTGGAAGTGATTCATACTGGGACAAAATTTCTGTTCGTCTATGGGCCTATGAAACCTGAAAAAGAAGTTATTTTCTTCCAAGATACAGTGGTGGGACAGGAATAACACAGACATTCTATTTCAAAAGGCATAAATTAGTAGGAAAAAAGGGGTCACTGATTTAAAGCAATTTAGTAACACAGCAGAAAAAATTCCACTAGGATCCAAAGCCTGAGAATAATTCTCTGCGACTGTACGCTCTGTCCTCTGGGTTGACTTGTGTTCCCCTAGCTGCCAAGGGTCCACTGATGTGGCCTTGTCCTCTTGGCCCTGGGCAGTGACTCCACCCTCTGAAAACCATAGATGGCAGTCCTGCCCGCGGCCTCCAATCAAGCCTATGCTGTCTCTGGCCTCTGCATCCATGGCTCTGCCCTTGAGGTCATTCTTCCATCATCTTGTCCTACTTCTGTCCCATTCTATCCAAACTGAGGTTGCTATGCTGGTAAAATTCTTAAAAATCTTTCTAATCTTCAGTAGATGATAAGGAATCCACACTACTAGAAATTTTTAGTGTTCCATGGTTTGTATATTGATCGTTCCAATCTGTCTCTACAGGGTCTTCACCCTGTGTGTCTTTGAATTTACAACATTTTTTTGCTCTTTTTGTAAAAACACTAGTTATTTTGGGCTAGGGCTCTTTTAATGTCTTGATTACATCTGCAAAGATTCATTTTTAAACGATATTACATTCACAGGTACTGGGAGTTAGGACTTCAATGTATGTGTTGGGTGGAGACAATTCAACTCATAAAAAATCTATCAACTCTCTGAAATTACAAACAAAATTATGACTTTTATGCACATTAGAAATAATTTTAATGGGGCAAAAGTTCTTATTTCCCCAACTTTCATCAGATTTTGATAGGGGTTCATACCCCAAATAATTCAAAGGATGTCATTGACAAAAATATCCAGTGTTTTTTAATTAATTAATTAGTTAATTAATTATTTGAGTTGGAGTCTTACTCGGTCGCCCAGGCTGGAGTGCAGTGGCACACTAATGGCCACCCCAGCGTCGACCTGTTGGGCTCCAGTGATCCTTCTGCCTCAACCTTCCAAGTAACTGGAACTACAGGCACACGTTACCACACCCAGCTAATTTTTTATTTATTGTAGAGACGAGGTCTCCCCAAGTTGCCTGGGCTGATCTTGAACCCGCGACTTCAGGCAATCCACTCACCTCGGCCTCCCAAAGTGCTGGGATTACAAGATGAGTCACCAAGCCCAGCCTCCAGTGCTCTTTAAACGCTGCTTTGTGACTTCAAGGTAAGAGTGTTAAGTATAAAATCTGTGATACTATAATACATGTGTCTCCCCAATGCTAAGAGTCTGTAAAGAGTCAAATAAAGGAAGGTGATAGTTTTCCCAGATACTTTTACTGCAGAACTGTCGCTTCAAATGCTCGTTTCTGCTCCAGTTCGTGGCAAGTAGTTACTTTCATGTTCATGTGCCAAACCAAGATAACAGCCCAACTTCCTACCTATATAGTATGGATATTGTGATACTTTGCTGTATTGAAAAAAATAACAAAAATCTTTAAAATTGTAGAATTCTTCCTTAATAGAATATAATGTTATTTTATTAGACTTACGTAGGTTAGTTTTGCTCATCTTTTAAGTCAAGCATTATGTGACAATTGTCTTACTTCCACGGTATTTATAAGTTTCAAGAGATTTGTCAAAATCAGTGTTTTGATTTAAAAGGTCATAAAATCTTTTTGCTATATACAAAAACCAGACTTCTAGGTATATGAGTCAGAATAATTACATATAGATTTATAAGATTCTGATTTTATTCTAATTATGTCTAATGACAATTGCATTTTAGTTTCTGTGTAGCTAAGTAGCAATTACTTATAGTTTGAAAAGCATGAATCAAATGCAAATATCTATTCCACTAACAACAGTTTTAGTCCAATTTGAGTGATTTCACTGACTTGGCTATCATAATGCTTAAACTAGTTATTCATATATATAGTTAAAGTATGTGCTAATTAAAATTATAGGTGACATTAACTAGTTAATTTACTAGTACATTTTAATTGGGATCCAAATTCAAAGTGACTGGTATACTTAGATAAATAATCCTTCAGAAATAGAGATAAATTAAATGCATGTAAGTGCAGGATATGGCACAGTTGACCAAAATGAGCAGGAGACTTCTACCTACAGCCTACTCCCTGTCTCCAATCTATTCTACCCTTCAAGACTGATTTGTCTCAAACATAACTCTGATCATGTCAGTGTACTTCTCAGAAATCATAAATGACTCCCGTTGTTCAACACATTAGATAAGAACTTCTCACTCTGGCACTTAAGGGCCCAATATTAACTTTTGTTATACCTGCAATATCCAGAGATGCTTGGAAATTACATGATACATTTTTACTAACTTATGCTTCAAAAAAATTATTGAGGAAAATTAGAAAATATTTTTTGAACTAGCGAATATTTAACTACAGCATATCAGAATTTTGTGGGATTGAGGTAAATAAGTGTTTAGTGGGAAATTTTTGTGATTAAATGCCTAGAAAGGAAGAAAAGACTCAATTCAATAACATCAGCTTCTAACTTAAGAAACGATACATACAAGTAAATTAAACCCAAGGTGAACTGAAACACCCAATAATAATATAGATAAAAGCAGGTAATCAATGTAATTAAAGTTAAGAAACAATAAATAATGTCAATAAATAAAAAATTTTTAAAAATCAGAAAGTTAAATAATTTTTAAAAAATTTTGAAGGATTCATGTGAGGATTTCCTACATAAGTAAATTGCATGCAGGTGAGGTTTGAGCTTCTAGTTAGGCCTCTCTCCTCTAGTAATGGACATAGTACCCAATGGGTGGTTACGTGCCCCTTATCCTCCCTCTTTCTCTCCCTCCATTAGCAGTGCCCAGCATTTGTTGGTTCCACCTTTGTGCTCAGGTTCCCAATGTTTAGGACCCGCTTCTCAGTTCGAACATGAGATATTCCTCTTTTTTGGTTTCTGTGGTAGTTCACTCAGAATGATGACCTTCAGCTGTATCCATGTTGGTGCAAAGGACATGATTTTGTTCTTTCAATAAATATATATTTTAATATCTTTAAAAAGCAATACTTTAGAACACTGCTTAAAGTATAGGTAATTGTTCAAATAGAGAAAATAATATATGACACAGGAGTTTGCAGAAAAGTGCAAAATGACTATTTATAATAATATGAAAGAGTAAATGCCTTATAATGCAGTAAAATTTGTAGTTCTTGGAAAGTATAAAATATCCATCAAATTAATTAGATCTATAGCAAATGTATATAAAGAAAACAAGGCAAGAACATGAAAATGTTTTAAAGGTTTATTTTTGCAAGGGAAAAATGCTAGTAAAATATTAAATAGTTTTGGGTAAAAAAAGCATTGGCAAAGAAATTAGTACTTATTAATTAACTTGTACTTTTTTTGAGCAACATGAACCTATACTAAAAACAATAAAATAAGTCTTATTATTCCATTGCAAACACAAAATAATGTGTGCATAATTTGCATCTGAAAATCTATAAAAATATCTTTGGATCAAAATCATTTGGTAAAACTCAGGGATTGGTGAGTTTCAGAAAGAGGACCATAGTCTAAAAAAATAAAGAAAAATGGTCATATGAAGAAAGATGCTGTGTGATTCTTCTAAAAAGAAAAGAAAAAAGAAACAAATAACACAGTGATAAGAAAATCATGAAGCACAAGAATAATATGGAATCATATCAGTGACCATTAATGACTTCATTAGGACAGTGTGTGAATGAAAACATTAAAATGATAGAATTGTCAAATGCACAAAATGTGTGTGAGACACAAAACATATAATGTATATGCTAAAGGAACATTAACAAAACCATGACAGCACTTTTTACACGGTGTTTCCTTTGCGAAAGATAATCGTATGTTAGCTTAAGAAACTATGTGTTGAATAATTGTTTATGAAAGAAAACGCTACTTGTTATTATAAAAATGTTGCATCATTATTAAGAAAAATCAAGAAGTATTTCAATAAAAGTGCATTTTCAAACACAACTTGGACTTAATGGCAATAATGACTAAAGAGTGTAGTTTTAAATAGCAATTTAGTTGCAATAAGTTTCAACAAAAGACATATAAAACAACTCATAATTTCTAATGTGAACACTATATAATTCTACCTCCCATTAGTCCCATCTCCCCCCCATAGTTTCCCAACACTGTCAGTCATTTTCTTATAGTAGTGCATTGGATGATCAAGGTCCACTATATGAGTGAGAATATGTAGTAAACATCTGTCTAGAGATAGGGAGACACCAGTTATCAACAAGGGGGCCTGAATAAAGCATATTTGTATACCCTTAACTGTACCCCACAATGTCAAAATAAAAAATATCGATTAAATTAAAAAAAAATTCTACCTCCCCATAATGTTTGTATACTAGATAAATATTGGATGCTATCATGCCATGGAGAATATGTTTTAGATATAAATATAATCTCCCTTTAAAAAAAAAAGCTAATACTTTATCTAGAAGGAGGAATTTAAAAATAAGATTGACTCATTTATGAAACACTGTATTTGAGATGGTTGGGAAGGTTGGATGACTAATCATAGCTTATTAGTTGGATCGCAATTTTTTTTATTTTTAGTTAAACAAGCAGTAGCATGCCAGAGACTGAGTAGAAGCCAGCAAGAGGCTGATCAATATTGCAAACAAACAATCTAGAGTATGTGTGTTTTTTTGGTATTTATAACATGTTATAATTGCAAAAATAATTCATATGTGTTTTCCAACTGTTGAAAAAAAATTTTTTTGAGTTGGAGTCTCACTCTGTCACCCAGCTAGAAAGCAGTGCAATAATCACAACTCACCGCAGCCCCGATCTCCTGGACTCAAGTAATCCTTCCACCTCAGCATCATAAGTATCTAGGACTATAGATGCATTCCACGACACCTGGCTATTTTTAAAAAAATATTTATAAAAACAAAATCTTTTTTATGCTGCCCAAACTGGTCTTGAATTCTTAGGCTAGGCAATCATCCCACCTTGGCCTCCCAAAGTACTGGTATTACAGGCATGAGCCACTGCACCTGACCAAATGTTGAACATTTAAAAACTATTAGAAATCAGAAAAGGCACAATGGAATATTACACAGCCATAAAGAAGGGCAAACATACGAACTTCGCAGCAACTTGGATGGATTTAGAATCTATCACACTCAGTGATCTATCACAGAAACAAAGAACAGAGTACCACATGTTCTCACTCATAAACGGACCCTGAAAATTTACCATAATACTATAAGAAAGAGATTGGCAGTGGCGGGATACTGTCAGGGTGGGGGTAGGGACACAACATTAATTAGGGTATTTGCTCTCAAACCAGGCAAAGTGGGGACCAAAGGGAGGCCAAAACATTACCTGTACAATGACCACTTTTGTACCTAATCCTGAACTATACCTCACATCTATAAAATTAAAAAAAGAAAACACACAAAAAAATCACACTTTTTAACTAGCAGAGAGAAACATTGTTGCTATTTTGCTCTGTATTCTCCCACTTGTACGTAAATATGTCTATATTAGTAAAAATATGTGTCCCCCGTCTTTCAATTTGATTTTAATTTAAATAAGATTAAAATTTGGGAACTTTTGTGTACCTGGAGCCATTAAATTTGGGTTATATGATTTCGATTTCTAGTCACAATGTAGCAACAGGAACTGAATTTTTATTCCTACCTGTTATATAAAAAACTCCAGATGGAATATATAAAACAACTTTTTTTGTTGTTCTTTAGAAATTAGGCAATGATAGACAGTGATTTCTAAGAAATGAGAAACAATAAGATTTGATTCACCAGAAAACGAATGAAATCCTGTCATTTGCAGCAACATGAATGGAACTAGAAGTCATTACGTTCGGTAAAACAAGTCAGACACAGAAAAACTAACAATGCATATTATCACTCATAAGTGGGAGTTGATGAAAGTTGATCTCATGGAAGTAGAGACTAGAATTACAGTTACCAAAGGCTGGGAAAGGGAAGGAGATAAATAAAAGTTGATTAATGGGTATAAGCATACAGTTAGATAGAAGGAATAAATTCTAGTGTTTGATAGCACAATAAGATGACTATAGTCAATAACAATATATTGTAAATTTCACAATAACTAAAAAAAAATTGAAATGTTCCCAAAACAAAAAATCATAAATATTCATGGTATTCTAAATACTCTGATTTGATCATTACACATTACATGATGTAATATCATGTTTACCCCATAAATATGTACAGTTTTATATATCTATCTATCTATCTATCTATCTATCTATCTATCTATCTATCTATCTATCTATATAGAAGAGAAAAACAAATGAGGTGAACCTTACATTTATCTCAGCTTACTGCCTGGGAAAAGAATGCAGTCCACAGCGTGCAGAGTGGGAACTAACAGTTTTCCTTGAATTGAAGATATGAGAGGAAACCAAAAACAAAAAACAAAAAAAAAACCAGAATTATTTTCTTAGAGAGAGGTCCCCTTTTGTAGTACAGGCTTCTCCTGCTATGTAAGTGTTCTAGGAACCCATTACCATCAGTGTACCTGCTAGCATTGTTGTGAGAGGCTGCGTTTGGCTTCAGTGAAATTTTTGTGAAGATTCTTTCTATGCATTTGCCCATTTCTTTAGTGCACACGTTCACACCACGCTGAACGTTCAGCAGTTTTTAACCAAAAATGGATAACCTCCATGCCCAAACCTCCCTATTCATCTGATCTCTCCTGAAGAAATTTTTTTGTTTGTTTCCTGGATGAAAAAAATCCTCAAAAAGAAATGTTTTGCTGATGTGAAAGAAATAAAGCCAAAAAATGGCAGAAGAACTAAAAGGCATCAAAATTGGCGGTTTCAAAACTGTTTTAAGCAATGGAAAAAGTATTTTGATAAGTGTATTGCATCAAACAAAGTGTACTTTGAAGGTGATTGACGTTTAAACATGTAAGGGTAAATACACAGTTTATTTATTTATTTATTTATTTTTGAGTTGGAGTCTCACTCTGTCGCCCAGACTGGAGTGCAGTGGCCGCTCCCGGCCACCGCAGCCTCGACCCGCTGGGCTTCGGCGATCCTTCCGCCTCAGCCTTCCAAGTAGCCGGAACTACAGGCGTGCGCTATCACGCCAGCTGATTTTTTGATTTATTGTAGAGATGAGGTCTCGCTGCCCAGGCGGGTCTCGAACCCGCGGGATCAGGCAATCTACTCACCTCAGCCTCCCAAAGGCGCGGGATTACAGGCTGAGCCACCGAGCCCGGCTAATACACAGTTTTTATACATGAATTTCGAATTTCTTTGTGTCTCTCCCATCTTGTATAGACCTGGTAGTCCACAGAGGTCAATGTAGCTAGAATTTGCAGAACTGGATACTCAAGAGGAGAGAGTTGCACAGAGAGGAAATTTTGGAGCTCAGCCAGAGCTGAGGATAGTTCCCATTCTCATTGGTCAGAATGGAAATTCTCATAATTCGTGGAACATTAAGTAGAGTACCCTGAAGGATTTTACTTTAGTAGTGAGAAGTTATTAGCATAAACACTGCTCTGATCTTACCTAACAAAGTTTAAAAGCAAGAATTGAAAGGAACATACTATTCCAAGTAAACTATGTTCCACAAGAAAGTTCAAGGATATTTATTTATTGAATCAAAAATGTATTAAACATTCAATGAGGTAAAATTCACAAAGTCTGACATCCAATCAAAATTGCCAGGCATGCAAAGAAGCATGAAATTAATAATGTTACTTAGAATGAAAATCAGTTGATTGAAACTGACACAGATGATAGTGTCAGTAGGCAAGAATATTAAAACTGTATCTCACATGTTCAAGAAATAAGAAGAAAAGCTAAACATGTTAAGTGCAGACTTTGAATATATAATAAAAGTTCCAAATAAAATTTGAAAGAAGAAAATTACAATATTAAAGTAAAAAAAATACTGATTTAGATTAATGTCAGATAAGTTATGACATAAGAAAAGATTAGTGTACTTGAAGATATAGCAATAGACATTTTCCAAAATGAAACATAAAAAAAACTAAGACTAATAAAAAGAGAATTAGTAAGCTACAGGGCTACTTCAGGTGGCCTAATATACATGAATTTTAAGACTATGACAAAGAGCATCAAAAGTGTATAGAAAGAAATTTCAATAAATAATAAATGAAAATTTCCAAATTTGATGCACAATATAAATCCACAGATCCAAGAAGAATTCCAAGAACGAGAAACACAAAGAAAACTATGTATACCAGGGCACATCATAATCAAATTGCTCAATGCCAATAATAAAAAGAAAATCTTTTTAGCTAGAGGAAAAATAAAAACATGTTATCTACAATGGAACAAAGATAAGGATGAAGATAGATATTGTGTTAAAAACAATGAAAGCCAGAGGAGAGTGGGCCACTATCTTTAAAGTACTGAAAGGAAATAATAAAATGTGAACCTAGTTTTCTATTCCCTATGAAAATATATTTAAAAACAAAGGTGAAAGAAAGGATATTTCTGCAATACAAAACCTAAAAATATTCACCAACAATAATTGTACACTACAAGAGATGTTAAAACGATGTCTTCCAGTCAGATGGGAAATGATGCTAGATAGAAATCTGTATCCTACACACAAAAAAGGAAGAGCAATAGAAATTGCAACTACATTAGTAAGTGTAAAGTATGATTTTCTTATTATGTACATATGTTTAAAATATAATTTAAAAATAAAATAAAAGGTAATTGACAAATTAAAATAAAAATAATAACAATATCCAAAGGGGTATATAACATAATTAGATGTAACATATATGCCAACAATACACCAAAGCCCAAGAAAGGAGAAATAGATGTGTATTGTTGGTTTCTGTGAACCATGGGGAATCTTCCTCTTATTGGTGGATTTTTCTGGGTGTGGACTTTTTCTCTTTAAATTCTTCCTTAGATTTACTAAATTTTGTGTGATTTTGGTTGCCAACTGTATTTGTTGGAGAGAGAAGGGCTGCTATGTATACAAACCCCAATTTTCTCTGAACACGTGACCTCAAATGATGTCTATAGATGCAGCCCAACCTACTTTCCAGTGTGAATTAAACGCTTCATCATTTTCTTTTGTTTTTCCTCAACATGTGTTCAATAAATGTTTGCTGAATGAATAAATGAATAAATAAATCAATGTACCAGAGTGTCACATTTGCTGGTTCAAAATGTAGAGCCTACCTCATGCCTAGGCTTTCTGCCTCTATGGAAAAAAACAAAGCAAAACAAGCAAACAAAAACCAAAGTGCCACAATTGCTCATGAAACTTCAGAATTCCCGTGAGAAATGACCACTGAGAGTTTCATTATGGGTGTCTTATCCCCAGGACCATGCAGCATCTTGGATGTGGGGTTGCTCTCAACTGTGTGACACTTGATGTTTCTTACTTTGCATCCCCCACATTCCCATTAGTTTAAAAAGAAAGGGGGCCATCCCCATGTCCACTCTTTTTGTCCACTCTGCACATCTGCATTCTGGGCCAACTCCCTATACCAGACAGTATCTGGTGGCAGTGAAGGCCAGCAGAAGTCATAGCCACAGGAGAGTCACCCTCTAGTGTGCCAATAACTCAGAATCCAAGGGAGGCAGTCTATGCAGGGGATACCATCTAAACCATTTTTTTCCAGGCATGTTGGCCCCAGCCTGTCGGGAGCCAGCCTTGGAGGCCCACCTGATTGACAGGGTCCTGGTGGGCCGAAGACCCTGGGCCACAGGGCGAGCCCAGGAAGCTGAGGCCCTTCTGTTTTCCACCTTTGCTGTTTGATACCACCGAAGAATTCTGTGCAGTCGTGGAAGAAGAAAATGACATGTTTATGTGAAGTACTCACAGCTAACCTGGAAATGTCATGGTTCATTTTTCCATTTTCCCACTATGCCACTTGGTCTTTTCTAACATATGCAAGGGTTAAACTCTGAAGCACATCAAGAATGCTTTCTTTCACTTGGTTATAAGTTACTAGATATTGCTTGAGTAAAAAATGATATAAGTATATTTACTCATTTGATTTAGAATTATGCAGTTTGGTGTTTAGACATAAGGTTTTTTAGAAGTACAAGTTTATAGTAAGTTCATTATGAATTCATTATAAGTTCTAACACTTGTATAGGAGTTATGTAGGTGATTTATAACACTGTTTTCACTGACTTAGGATAAAGATTAATGTTAAGGTTTTTACTTAATTTAATAGTTAAAACTTTAAGTTAACATTTATAGAGTGGGTTTTCACTGAACTCATAATATAATAATCAGACACTTTTATGACAGATCAGCTAAAAACAGAAAGCAACCTTGGGGGGCCTGGAAAACATTACTAAAAGCTTCTTTTGAGTTCTCTTTAGAAACAAACACTTCTAGATAAGAGAAAAGTAACAAGGACATCTGGGCAAGAGAGGCGATCACAAGACCCTGAAGGACATAAAAGCCTAAGATGGGAAAACTCCTGACACATGAAGAAATAAATGCTTAAAAACTTTCTTGAGACTTTTCAAGGACTGTAATTTGGGACATTGGACTGAAAGTATCATTGTTGGCTTTATGAATAAGACTCGTTGTCTGAATGTTTATGGGAATCTTGGTTTGTTTGCTGCTAAGACCACTAGATGGTAACTTTTAAAAGATATGTACGTGAAGGAATTTTCTTTGTCTTGCCCCTTTACAAATGGTATAAAAGCTCTGTGTTAACTAACATTAAATTGTCATCTGTTCAGGAAGCAGGTGTCCGGGTATATTATCTTCATCCTTCGCCTGTCCATCTCTCCTTCAGGAAATCTCACGACCTGGCAAGGGGCTGGACCCCTTCACCAGCCCTTTTATCTGGAGAGAGAGTGAGGGAATTAGTCCCAGGGAGTTGCCACTCAGATTTCCCTCCCTGTGGCTGTACACTGCCTTCCACCTCTCATCAGTGTTCCTGCCTGCCTCTACTGCCCATCATCAGTCACCAACCCCATTCACTCATATAGCACCAGTCTCCATAGAGGAAGCTGGCTACAAAGGGGGAAATATACCAGCCTCCAGCAGGCATGGGAATGGCTCCAGGTAAGTTGAACCACTATAGTTGTCAAGGGATGGAGCTCACCTGGAATGAGGTGGGGAGCCAGCCATGCTCTTCCTGACATGACTTAGGGCTGACTATAAGACAGGGTAGGGTGTTTGGCATACCATTAGTCCACTCCTTTAGTAGACCGGACTACTCAGACCACACTCCAGCTGGTAACAAAGATTCAGATATTTCCCCAAGCCTTTTCCTATAAGCTGTCCTATACCATCACACTCTCCATCTAGATTTCGCACCTTCCCTTCTTCTGGACCCATCTCCACTCTACACTAAACTCTAGATTCAGAGCTCTGAGTGCCAGCCAGCCTGGGGCTCTCTGGATCAATCTCATGGACTCTGGCAGTTGCTGTCCCTTGGATCCTTCTAATGCCTATCACTAACTAAAGACATATTGTCTGGTCCTCTTTCCTAACTCCTGAACATTCTGACCAAATCCTTGCTTCTCAAAGCAAAGGGGAAATGGTTGATAATTGTTGATATTTTAAAATTTGATAAAATGTTGATATTTTAAAATTAGGAATTATGTTCCCCAAATCCTGTTACCCTGGAAATCACTGCATAAACCCAGCTTTACATGGGCAAGGAATTAAGTTATTTTTTCTGCCTAACCAAGTTAGAAAATGGAAAAATACCAACTAAAACAAAAGTGAGACAATACTTTTTCTCTAATAATTTTCCCCCCAAATTTGAAGGAATTGTGATTTAAAATGGTTCTGAGCATGTAGGGTATCTACATACATTTATCTATAAGAAAATGAATGGTCGAACATTTTTGAAAAAAATTTCAGCATTATTTATAACAATTTAAAACATTCATACCTTTTCCACCTAAACCCAATTTTCCACAGTAAAATGTTTTTATTAGGATAAAAAAGCACATAGATTTGCCCAAGAGTTCATGTTCAAATATACTGATGTAAGTTCTATTAATCATATAAGAAAATAAGAAACAACTTAGGTGTCCATTGGGAGAAAAAAATGTTTAATTAATTGTGGCACATTAGTCCTTTGCAATTCCATAAATGAGTGAGGTAGATTTATAAGTGCTGTCCGATGAAAAGGTCCTGCATCCATTTTATTAAGTGGCAAAAGCAACTGTTAGAGGAATGTGTACTTTATTACCCATGCATGCTAAATACATATATATCCATCTACGAAAATGCTTAGATTCAGCTTTGAAATAATACACATAAAGTTGATAACTGTGATTAGCTCCAGGAAGAGGATGAATTTTGGAGAAACTTTGTAAAGGAAATAATTGTGCTTGAACTGTATTTTAATAATTTTTTACAAAAAATATATTTGCATAATTACCTTTGTGTGAAAGCATTTAAACAAGTCTAGGAGCTCCTTGGCTTGTTTAAATGTGTATTCATTTAAATAAGTACAAATATAAATATTTAAACAAATATAAGAATATTTATTAAAATATATAATTCACTATATGAATACAAATAAAAATAGGAGTTGTGCATTAATTAGATAAGTAACTGCTACTTGATGCAACAGATAAAACCTGAAATTTGAATGGTTTCACACAACAAGAGGGTATTTTTGGTGTACATAAGTTCTGATGTGAGCTGTCGGAAGCTCTCTGCTCTCAGACCATTCAGGGGTCCAAGTTGCTTCCATATTGTAGCCCTACCATCTCAACAGGGGTAGCCATGTTTCTTGCTGAATGACAATTGAAATGGCACACTGACTCTCACTGTCACATAGTAGGTGTTCAATAAAACAAATATTATAGTTTGTTATTATCACAAGTCATTTCTTGGAGGAGCTTATTTTATTTATTTACTTATATTTTTGCAGTTACTCTCTTTGTTTTTTGTATATTAAAGATGTGCGATTTCTGAGAATATCAAATTTGCTTTGAAATTCACCAACTTTTTCGAGTGCTTTCAAATACAGGATCACATCTAGTTTTCAAAGAATCTTTGTAAATGTTAGCAGTGAGTTCTGCATTGCCCTTTGCAATAAACTCTATAATCTTAGTAGGCTGAGAATTTTCTTCTTCTATTTGATGCTTGATCAAAAACTTAACTTATGACCCTCTGTTACCCTTCACATGACTGCACATTCCTGAACACGTGTACAAGTACCATTAGGTAAACTACAAACCAGGATTTTTCTGTGGGGGTGGAAAGACAGACAAGAGTAAGTGGAAGGATGCTTAAACATCATTTACTTTTTTTTTTAAAATCAGAATAAGCATTTTCATCAAAGAACTACTGTTCAGCTCCTAGAAGAATTCCAGGATTTTAGGAATTCAACCTCTTGTAGATATTTGCTTACAAAGTAATTTACACGATCCTTCCTCACCTACTACTTATGAGGGAGGTTTTGGTTTTCAACTATCTAAATAATTCCATTCAACTGTCAATGTGTTCGGTAGTCTGTTTCAAATAATACACTCTACTAAAGTCTTGTTGCAAACATCAGAGTGATTTCAAAACACTCTAACTTTAGGGCTATATCCAAGGAATCAGTAAATTATGTGCAAATCAGACTCTGCTCACCTGCCCATTTGTAAAACAATTTGAGTGTGTTGAAGAGGCCCAGAGGGAATGGCCAGGCACCAAAATCTTCTCTAAAGTGCACTTTTAAATTGAAAAGGTTGCTGCGATCACAGGGGCTCCAAAATGATAGACTGAACAGTCAGGGAACTTCTGCAGGGAATAGAAAGGCTCTATATCAAGGAGAGGGTTTGTGATTCTAGCCTATTCCACTGGGAGCAGGGCACAGCCCTCAGAAAAGAAGGTAGTCATGAACTAGTCAGCAGGACAGGTAAAATGCCAACACCTGGGCAAAATCAACTCTCAAGAGAACTTAGGCAGGAGAACTGGGGCTTAGGCAGGAGAACTCTAGATTCATAAAACTCACAGATTATCCCCAGATTGCATTTGATTCTTATATCACCTACTTTCTTTAGGCCTACTTTTAGTACCTTGGCACAGGGTCCTTCTTTTTATCATCTGTGAGACATTACGGAGTACTGAGAAGAAATATGATGGAAGATAATGAAGGCCTGCCTCAGGCTGAAAGGAGTGGGGACAGTGTGGGCCCAGATGAATTCAGGCCAGGGGTTGGTCAAGTCCCAGACCTTTCACTTATTAACCATTTGATCTTGGGAAAATTACCAAGTGCTATGAGGCTCAGGTTCTTCATCTGTGAAAAAGGTTTGGAATTCCTGTCTTGTAGGACTGCTCAAATATGTGTAATGTGAGTAATGTATCTGGCACAGTGCCTTGCATATATTGGAACTTTAATGAATGGCATAAATTTCTAATGTAATTTTGACACCAGACCCTCCCTATCTTCCACATTTTCTGGTTGTGTGTGTGTTTGTGTCTGTGTGTGTGCGCCCACATGCATGCGTGCGACAGAGAGAGAGAGAGAGAGAGAGAGAGAGAGAGAGACCAAGGACAGAATATGCAGCACTCTAGGACATGACACACTAATATTTTCATAAATACTGCTTTGTAAATAAAACTCAGTAAAATTTTCCCTATTAGTAGATGCATCTCAGAGCTCCTAGAAATTGAGTTAAGGGCTAACTCTATCCCTCCCTCCCAAATTCTCTTCCATGCAAACCATTATTTCCATTTATTTCTCACTCAAAATCTAGCCCTTACTGAGAGTTGGCCAAATTACAATCAAAGTGACTTAATTAAATGCATTTTCAATGGAACGAGCGCTGTCTCCCAGGTCTGAAAAATAAGTGCCAGTTTAAAGGCTTCCAGGCACTACTTCAAGGGAGATAGTCCTCTATTCTCAGCAAATCCTTACAGATGTGCATGAACACTTAGTTTGTGCACGCTGTTCAACTGCACTGGGGCAAGAAAACAGGATACCCTTGATACCTGCGCCGGATGGAGCTTCCTCTCTGCTTTATCCACCATCCAAAAGGAACTGCACAGAGCAGTTTTCCATTCCAGGCTTTTATATCACCTATAAGACACACTGTCTGAGTGTCTGGCCCTGCCACCATTCAGCTTAAAGTCAATTTTCACAGAAAGAGTTGTAGCTTCCCAAAGCCCTAAACTGCCTTGGCTCAGGGCATTTACACTTGACTTTTTTCATCAGGAGTCCTACCTCTTTGTTCCTTCTTTTTGCTTGCTTGTTAGGTCTGTCTGAAGAATAGATGAGCCAGTGAACTCGGGCTCTCATTTAATAAAATTTAATTTCTTGTACATTCTTGAAGAAACCAACAAAATCAGATATAAATCTTTAATTTTGCAAAATGACAGACTAAAAGGGATATAGAAATCTTAGGATTAACTATATTTTATGTTTTTCCTGAATTTATTGATCTTATTGATTTTATCACTGGGCTTTTTTACATTTTTAAGGAAATTCTTATTCAAACACTCTGTTATCTTGTTCCGGATCATAAAATAATATAGAAGTTTTCCAAAATTGTTTTAAATAATAGCAAAACTTTTATTCTTAAATCTGATAAACAGCAATAAATGTGTGATCAATGACATTCATGGATCTAGATTTTGAAGTTAATAAACTCTTTCAGATAAACATTTGACAAACATCAAGAAAAGAAAGATGAAATCTGGAATCAGCCCCCCCCACTTAAAACTTTGACTGCTCTCGTCAACCACAGAGTAGAGAATCTGCCTGAAACTTTACTCAGGACAGGAGAAGCTGATGGACTTAGCACTGGAATGTGCAGTGTCCATGAGAGTAGTACAGTACCACCTATGGTAGTAACTTTAGCTTGAGCTTTCTCTTTTTCATCTTTCAAAGCTCCCTCATACAAGAATGGGAAGGAAAAGACATAACTTCCAATCACAATGGAGAAAAACTCTAGGACTTTAATTTTGCTGGTTTCAGCATGAACCCTTGAGCCCCAAAGGGGTTCATATCATGAAGGATCACTGTTGGGCACCTGCTGGCACTCCAGGTATTTTTGTTGTACCAAATTTCTGGTAATGAGCTATCTGAGTTCCATAGATGAAATAGATGAAATCCTTTCTCCTGGTATATACCCCAATATTACTCAGCACCTCCCAGATCTTCTCTTCAGGGGCACAGTTACCCTCCATGAAGGCTGGTCTTGGACATGCCCTGATCATTGCTCAGCCTTGCATCATAGATGAGGTCTAGTATTTTAGTTAGCACACAGAAGTGGCTGATGAGGTCATCTTCCTACACATCAATGCCAAAGACCACCTCCATGCATTCACGGGTTTTCACAAAGATTACAGTGAAGTAGTCTTTGTGTTCTTTGATGACATTATTCAGCACTTCTGCCTCCGTATTGGCCTCCTTTTTTGTATACTTGACACACAGGAACTTTACCAACTCAACTACCTTCTTCTCCAGCATGTTACTGAGCAAGAACTCAGGGTCTGGCAAAGACTGCAAGAAGCTCAGGTCCTTCTTTGCTTGGCTTTTGGAGCTCTCATCAGATTGGCTCCATGGAGTGGCTTCGATGGTACTGGAGAAGCTGACTTTTTGAGGACTCTGGAAAGGACCTGATATTCCAGGAGCAGACACATCCCTCTGGTGCCCAGGATTTGAGTAGAGGAGGAGTCCGTGACCTTCTCTTCGTCAGCTTCAGGAACCTGCATACCTGCCAAGCCTTGTGCATCTCTTTGGTCCTTAACGCCTTGTTCAAGTTTGCAATGATGGCTCATTTGGCTATGTGGCATCATGACTTACGTTAGGGGCAGCCTGCAGCAGTGTGGCAGGAGATGATTGATGAAGATAACTGACCTGATGGGAAAAAAGTATGAAAAACTTAAGGCTATCTTAACTTCCCTTAGTACTTTAGTTCACCATGGGTCTCCTATCCTGGTCAGCCTGTCCCTAGGAACCTGTAGATGGGGGTGAGAAAGCTCCTTGGAGTTAAGGCATAGTATGAGGCTTTCAGGGTTGACAGCAGGGTGGCTGAGGTTGGGTCCTGTGGAATTCTCTCTTCTGGGGCAGGTAGAGCCCTTGGCACACATTCAGGATGTGTACCTCACCTTGACTCTTGGCACTTCTTGTGCCTCCTCTGCTCTATGACCTGAGGACTCCTGACTCAGACCAAAGCTGTCACCCTCAATTCCCAGAGGTTCTGTAGGAGAAATTCAGGTAGCCCCTTGGGCTACAGACTATAAGTGCAGCTTTGGGCCCTCCAGGGCTGACAGGCAGAGTGGGCTAGACTCTGAAATCCCCACAATTCTGTTGTGGATTCTCCCCAAGTCCTATCAGGGCAGAGAGGGGCAGAGCCAATCTGTTCTTGTGTAGGGGGTCCATTCCACCTTCAAACTAACTCTTGGCAGTGCCTGAAACTCCTCCCTCTGTTGAGCTGAGCCCAAGCCCCCACTCTATCACCACAGATGAAAGTGAGGGCACACCACATCTTGATGTCATGCCGGGATAGTGCAGGGCAGAGGTTCCAACTCTCTGAGGGCGAAGGGGGTTCCCTCAATCCTCTTTCAGGGTCCCCAACTTGACTTCTGGTAGAACCTGGGTCTTCTCTGTGGGCTGACCGGATGTAGCTACCTCTGCTGATGTAAGGTTGTCTCCATAGACCAAGGCCTTCACCTCCCTGAAACCAATGAGAAAAAAGTGAAGAAGTACAGCCACCCCTTCCCTGAATCTCCTGGGCTGGCAGCAAGAGCTAGGACCCAATAAGTACTTAGGTGGAAGGCATATTCAGTCACCCCTTAAGGTCCTCATTTACATGCTCAGCAGGACCTGGAACTTCTCCCTTTGATGACTCAAATCTGGCCCTCTAAGACAAAGGGAGACTCCACCCTTTCACTAAACTTAGGATGCCTCCTTCGGGCCAAGGCTTCCACTGCCAGACATGTCAAACAGGGAAATGAGGGAGGTGGAGGAGAATGGAGGGAGGCTTTTTTGCCTAACAGTTCTACTATTGGGCTTCCAGGGCTGGCACCAGGAGCAGGACAGAATTGGATTTTCTCTGTTTGTAGAATGGTCTAATTCATCCATTCTCAAAGTCCTCACCTTGACTTCTGGCAGGGCTGTGGTTCTTGTCTCTGTTGACCTGAGGCTACACCACTCAGATAGGAGCCCTTATCTCACTAAGACTACCAAGAAAGGAGTGAGATGGAGCCTCTGCTTGACAGGCCTGAATAAGTTCTACTGGAGCACACAGCAGTGTAAAGACTTCCTTTATACTGTGTGGCTTTCTCTGGGTTTTGGGTTGTGGGTATATTTATTCTTGACAGAGTCTTACATGTGTCTATTTTTAATGTTTTTATTTCTATTTTTTTTTTGACATAAGGATGTTTCCTTTAAGCCAAGGTCTCCATCTCCTAGATACGCAAGACAAGGAAATGAGAAAGATAGAGAAAGCACCTCTTCCTTACAGCCAAGCCTGGGGCCTCTCAGAGAAGGGGTAGATCTCTGTGGCTCCCTTTCTATTTGTGGTAGGAGGTCCTACCAGCCTCACCTAGGGGTCCTCGTCTTTATGCCTGGCAGAGCCTGAAGTTCTTTCCCATGATGAGCAGAGGTCTGCCCCTTCAGACCCTCACTTCTCTGAAACACCTTATCTGACAAGAGAAGGAGGAAGCTCATGGTAGGCAGAATTTCCTGGAGAAATTATGTCCTCAGGACTGACAACAGGAAACAGGGTGAATTTCTATGAAGATCCTACTGAATTCTGTAGTGGAGTATGCTCTGTCCTCTCCAATGTCATCATATTTGCTCCTGACAAAACTTGCCCTGCCTTCCTTCTGCTGAATTGAAGATGTGGCCCTCAAGCCAAAGTCCCCATTTTTCCGAGACTGCCAACAAGGAATTGTGGAGGAGTGGGGTAGATGCCTCTACTTGACTAAACTTCCTGCAGCCTGGGGCGGGGGCGGAGGGTCCTGACAGCAGGGGTTAGTTACTATGCATTCCATTTTGTCTGGTAGGAGGTCCCCTCAGCCCTCCATAAGGGTTCTCAACTTGATGTCTGATACTGCCTGACATTCCTCTTTCTATTGACGTGGGTCAATCCCCCTCACAAAACACTCACTTACCTCAGCCTCCAAAGACAGAAGTCCGGATACACCACATCCATGACCCCTGCCAGCGGTAGCCCAGGACAGACAACGGGGCGTGGGGGAGGACCAGAGCCCTATCTCTCTGCCAAGAGGTTGGTCTCTTTTTTTTTCAGGATCCTCACCTTAATACCTGGTAGTGCCTATGACTCTTCCCTCTGTCAACTAAACTCCGGCCGCCTCGTAGGGAGGCTCCTCTCCCTCCGATTCCAAAAAACAAACAAACAAACAAACAAACAACCCGTATGTTCGAACACACCACATCTGGAAACCTTGCCTGGGTCCCCCGTAGTGGGTAGTAGTGGCAGGTTGAATCTGGAGAGGGCTCAATTATGTGTGGTGAGAAGTTCCCTTACTCTTCCTTTGGAAATATCTTGAAACCTGACAGGACCTAGGAATCCTCCTTCTGGTGATCGAACTCCAGCCACTTTAGAGGAAACCTCCCCTCCCACAGACTTCCAAAGTGGAAATCTGAATACACCACATCGGAGCACTCTGCCTGAGGTTTATGAGGCTGACAGCAGGCGCAAGGTGCTGCAGGTCACCTTTCCACTTGGAGTGGGAAAACTTCAATCTTAGCTTAGTGTCCTCACTTTAATTTCTGACATTGCCTAGGCCTTCTTTCTTCGTCGACCCGAGGCAACACCCCTTAGATCTATGCCTTTAACTCACAAAAATCACCAAGCAGGTGACTCTTCAGTCTGGCAGGCCTGCACAAAGGTCCACAAGAGCCGAGAGTAGGAGCATGATGGGTTCCTATGGAATTCTCTTTGTATTCTGGGTTGTGGGTTACCATCAGTCCTTTTCAAAGTATATGTATTTTTTCCTGACAGGTCATTCACTCCTGCCTTCAAAAGCGTACACTCTATTTCCCTGAGGCATCCACCATGGAGCTGAAGAGTATGTGGGTGATGGCACCAGTTTCCCATAGCCCTGTTCCAGAACCTCCGAAGGATAACAACAGGATTGCTTTTCTGTGAGGTCCTATCTGAGGGTGAGAGATTAACTCAGTTTTCAATAAGGATCCTCATGTTGCAGCAGGGCCTAGGACTCCTCCCTTTGTTGACATGAATACTGCCCCCTTGGACCAAGACACTCATTTTTCTAAAACCCTCTCCCCTCTACAGGTGGAAGTCAGTTTCCAGTAAAATCAGGATCTGCCCTCTGGCCATCACGATCCAAAGTCTTCTAAGGCTAACTGTTAAGTCAGGATGGGTCCAAGACCTGAACTCTTCCGTGGTGAAGCTTCTGTTTAGTCCTCCCTCAGGAGCATCATATTGACTCCTTCCCTTCTGCAAACCTGAGTCCATTCACCTCAAATTAAGGTCTGCACCTTGCTGAAGCTCCTAAATTGGAAATAAAGAGTCAGTTAACCTGATAGCCCAGCTTAGGGCCTCTCAAGACTCATATCAGCACATCAAGGATAGAGTGGAATTCTGTTTGGCCTCTTCTGTTTTGAGGTGAGTATATTCCCAACCCAATCTTGAGGGTCTTCAGCTAGGATTCTGGCTCTTTAATTACCTGAAGCATGCAAGATACCCCCTTTCTGCTATCTCTGCTCATTGGCACAAAAGTAACTCTTGCAGACAATTTTTTCAGATCCTAATCTAGTTGCTAGAAGGGAGTGAAGCGGTGCCCATGACACTGGTCTGTTAGAGAAGTGCACCTCCTTGTAGGATGACTTCACTAGACAGATTTAGACTTTGGAAACTTTTCTAAAATATTTATTTTCTTCATAGGACAGGGTGTAATTTGGGAAGGGCTTGGTCTTTCTTTTTAGATTTCAAAACGGTAGTTTAATTTATTACACTTCATGATATTTTATAGCCAATTCATTTTTGAAAATACTTTTTTAAGAATAGTTTTAGATTCACAGAAAAATTGAAAGACAAAGATGTCCTATATACCCTCTTCTGCTAGAAATGCAGAGCCTCCCCTATTATCAACATTCCCTACCAGAATAGGACATTTATTACAACTGATATATTGACACATCCTTATCACCCACATCTAGTGTTTACATTAGAGTTCACTCTTGGTGTTAGATATACTATAGGACAAATATATAGTGAAATATATCCACCCTTGTTGTATCTTACATAGTAATTTTACTGTACTGAAAATCCACTGTGCTCTGCCTATTTATTCCTCATTCCCCACAGCCCCTGGCAACCACTGATATTTTTGTTGTTTCCATAGTTTTGCCTTTTCCAGAATGCCATATAGTTGGAATCATACAATATATAGCCTCTCCAAATTGGCTCTGTCACTTAGTAATGTGCATTTACGTTCACTCCCTTTTTAACTTCATGGCTTTTTAGCTCTTTTGTATTTAACATTGAACAATATTCTATTATCTGAATATGCCAGTTTCTTTAACCATTCCCCTACTGAATGATACCTTTGTTGCTTTCAAATGTTGGCAATTATACATAAAACTGCTATAAACATTCATGTGCAAGTCTTTGTGTGGACGTAAGTTCACAGCTCCTTTGGGTAAATATCAAGGAGTGGAATTGCTGGATTGTGGGGTAAGAGTATGTTTAGCTTTGCAGTAAACTGCCAAACTGTTTTCAAAAGTGGCTGTACCACTTTGCCTTCCCACCAGCAAAGAATGAAACTTCCTGTTGCTCCACATCCTTATCAGAATTTGGTTTTGTTAGTGTTCTAATAGGTGTCTATTGGTATCTCATTGTTTAAATCTGCATTTTCCTAATGACATATGTGGAGAATCTTTTTATATGCCTATTTGCCAACCTTGTATTCTTTGGTAAGCTGTTTGTTCAGGTCTTTGGCCTATTTTAAAATCAGGTTGCTTTTTAATTGAGTTTTTAAGAATTATTTGTATATTTTGAGTAACAGTCTTTTATTAGATATGTCTTTTACAAATATTTTCTCCCAGTTTGTGTCTTTTCATCATCTAGAGAAACCCTGCTCCTTTGAGGTTAACATTGCATTATGCAGGTCAATGGATTTTAGATTTTTAACCTTCATTTATAGTATGAAATATCTTTTATATTTCTACCACATGTATTTGTAGGCTACATATACAAGGGTGATGCCCCCAAACTGAAATTTATTTATTAAAAACTGTCTATTTATGCTTACATGTTTAAATCCGTCACCTTCAAAGTACTATCCATTTGATGCAATATGCCTATTGAGATGCTGCTCAAAACAATTTTTGAATTAGTCAATTTTAATGTTTTTTAATGCTTCTGCCATTTTTGTTTCATCTTTTCCACATCGGCAAAACGTTTCCCTCTGAGAACATTTTTCATATGAGAAACAACAACCACAAAAAGTTGTTCAGGCAAGATTGGATGAATAGGTAGGTTGGGTCACAGATGTCATGCAGTTTTTGGTCAAAACTCCTTAACACTCAGTGTGGTTGTGAGCCGGTGCTCTCTTAAATCGTCCATCATGAAATTGACAAACGCATTGAAAGAATCTCCAAAAAATAAAGGTGAAGCCAGACGCAGCCTCTCATAGCAATGCTAGCTGGTACACTGATCCTGATGGGTTTCTAGAATACTAACCTAGCAGAAACCTTGTATTACAAGGGCTTACCCTCCAAAAAGTAATTCCAATCTTTTTGGGGTCCCCTCTTACATAGATAGATAGATAGATAGATAGATAGATAGATAGATAGATATAGATAGATAGATAGAAAGTGTCGGTGACCTGCACTGACCAGGGAAGGGTTAGGACCGCACCGGTGAATCAGAACGGAGAGAAGAAAACTACTCGGAGGCAGCTCTTCTGGGAACAGTCTGGCCAAGACTGAAGCCGATTTTATTCAAACCTTTTCCAACTTATATACCATTTTCTATACCCTCCAGCAATGTGATAATCACTCACTGGGGGCGTACAAGTTTCGTGCTTTACAAACTATGCATCACAAGACCACCACGAGATCTGCAATTTCCAAGCAAACAATTCAAATTCCATGATGCCTGCCGTGCTTACATCAAGGTCACAGGTGCACAATTTCAATACAAATCGTTCAAAGTGTTTTCCATAATGTTCAATGAATCATTCATATTATACTCTTTGCTCTATACCCTGATTAATACAAAAAACTTTCCTGAGTTAACTCTAGGTTCAATCCAAGTTCACTGATTCCCAATATTTTTAACAATTAATATTATCAACTTAACACTATACTATTAACCTATTACAATTTAACATAATGCCTTATAACTCAGTTAAAACTTATTCTTAAACTACAAAACTTTACTATAATTCATGTTTCATATGTCTAAACTTTAATTTTCATATGATCTAGTTATTGGACTTTAATACTATGCTATATCCTATTAAGCTAATACCTTATCGTTAATTCTTTTATAAATCATATAGTAACTATTACCACTTGAATAATGTAGCAAAAGGAATCAAAAC